>NW_017671577.1:53490-98034 GCF_001879085.1 Nicotiana attenuata | reverse complement strand
AACCTAAGCTTACTAGGAAGACCGGACCCTATGTGGGTTGCCTACGTATCACGCCCCGAAAGACGAGAATCAGGTATGCGTAGTTCGGGCAGATTGGATACGGGCGAAAATTAAAAAAAAATAACTAACTTAGAGGAAAACATATTTTTTTTTTGTCTTTTCCTTGAAAATGATGAAACATGCAAACTCTTTTTTGGATTTTCTTTTTCCTTTTAGTTTTTTATTTATTTTTGAAAAATGATAAAAGTGCAAAATCTTTTTGAATTTTTCAAGGTCTTTTTTTTTCCTCAACAAAATGTGACAGAAAATATAATTGGGCCCCACTCGCTTTATCTCCACATTTCATTCTTTCTTTTCTCTTTTTTTTTTTTTTCATTTTTTTTTCATTTGCCCTCAGCTATCCTTGGTCCGCCAAATGACCCTTTTACCCTTGAATAAATGCAACATGTAGCACATAGGATGCATCAAGATGGTCTGTTATTTTGGGTACACCTGTCCTAGACGGACCCAACCCCTGTGTTGAGTCCCCTAAGTCAAGTGCACATGATGCAAACAAACGTTCCTACTAGGGATCCGGCATGAGGCTGAGTTATTCTAGGTTTAAAAATCTGGGATTATTGTTCTAGACCTGGCTTACCCCAGCGGACAACTCAAGCCGAGGGGGGCAGCGTACCGGGAATACAGAAGCTTCGCCAGCTTTGCAACTTATCCGAACCTCGTTCTAAAATTTGGGATATGACTCTAACAGAAAAGAAGTCACACGAAGTGCACACTCCTTCATGATTTAGAAGACCCAGAGAGAAGAAGGGTTTCGTAACAGTTTATATACAGTTCACGGAATATCAAAGCGGTAAAAGCAACACTTAGCACATTAGGCCCAAACATGTAACAAAATCAGATAAAACCAAATATAACAATTTATCTAAGCTCGAATTCTTGAACCCTGAACCGGAGATTCTGGGTTCAATTCCCCAGCAGAGTCGCTAGAGCTGTCACACCTCCTTTTTCACTACACCCCCGTAAAAGGGTATAAGGGAGTTTTCCAATTCAAGGACAGTCGAAACGAGATTTATTTGTTTATTAAAAATTCAGAGTCGCCACTTGGGAGATTTATGGTGTCCCAAGTCACCGGTTTAAATCCCGAATCGAGGAAAAGATTGACTCTGTATTACAGTCCGCGAATCAGAAATCCGGGTAAGGAATTCTGTTAACCCGGGAGAAGGTGTTAGGCATTCCCGATTTCCGTGGTTCTAGCACGGTCGCTCAACTGTTATATTCGGCTTAATTATCTGATTTTAAAACACTTTTAAACCTATGTGCATTTTAACTTTAAAAATCACTTTTAATTATTTTAAGGAAGATTTCAACGTCATCAAAATACGTCTTTGGACCATGCCACATGAAATGCACCTGCAGTCCGAGACATATTTTATTTAACATTGTTAAGATTTGGATTTGGGTCACATGAAATGCACACCCGAGTTTAGGAAGGTAATTTTTAAATAACGCGCCTAAAGCAACTACGCACTTTCAACTTTGCGAGGGCCATGAAAAATCAGCTAAATGGCATGCCTCGAATTCTAAGGATTAAAACATTAGTTAAGTGAGGGCCATACGTTTTGAGATTTTATTTGGTACGGCACGAGCCCATATTAGAACTCTTATTCAAAACTCACGTGATATGTTACTCCTTGGCCAATGCTCCGTTTTTGTGAGGTGGGGTGTGTGAGGAAGACGAAAATACAGGGGGGGGGGGGGTTCGTATGTGTAAAGCTGCTCCCTTTTTGCTAATTTTCAGCATTACTTTATAGATAGAGTCTAGGTTTAGGTGTATTTTTATGTATTTTGCCAATTAGTCCCTAGGTCTTTTTGTGTTAAGTCCTTAGGGTCTTTTTTTATTTATTTTTGTTCCAAAGAAGAGTCTAGAAGGGTCCCTAGGCTTAATGGACTAATCCGAATTGGGCCAAGAATTGGGCTCTTAAACTCTTAAAATTGTGATCCAACACCTTAATTGACTCCTTTTAAAATAAGATAAAAATACTACATAATGCAAAATCTAACATGAAACTATTATATATTTTTTGTATTTTCAAGATTATGTAAAGATAAAAATAAGGTACTATTTTTGTATAATTCTTATTTGAATTTATGAAAGATACGTAAGCTAAAATATTTTTTGTAATTTTCCATTTTTATGACGAAAATAAAGGAAAGAAGTCAAAAATGGCTGAAATAGCTATATTAGGCCTACATTAAATATTTACATGCTAAAATATAAAAAATCTTGGGGAGGGTCAAAAATCACATGTCTACAGGGATAGTGGAGACCAATGGGGTCGATTTTGCTACTTTTCGCTTATCTGGATCCGCCAAGACTTGGTGGAGAGATTATTGCTTGGCTAGACCAGCCGGATCACCAGCTTTGACTTGGGAGTAGTTCACTCAGCTATTTCTGGAGAAGTTTCTCCCCATCACTCAGAGAGAGGCATATCGGAGGTAGTTTGAGCGTCTCCAGCAGGGTTCTATGACCGTTACTCGGTATGAGACCAGATTCATCGACTTGGCTCGTCATGCTTTTATCATACTTCCCACTAAGAGAGAGAGGGTGAGGAGGTTCATTGATGGACTTATTCAGCCAATTCGTCTTCAGATGGCTAGAGAGGCTGGGAGTGAGATATCTTTCCAGGAGGCGGCCAATGTGGCCCGGAGAGTTGAGATGGTTCTGTCACAGGGGGTGGTAATAGGGCAGACAAGAGACCCCGTCAGTCAGGCAGATTCAGTGGTGCCTAGTCTGGAGGCAGGGATTCGTATGGTAGAGGCCATCCTCCTAGGCCCTTTCAGTCAGCACTTCAGGTTTCTCACGCTGCTTCAGGTGGCCGTGGTTCTCACATGCAATATTCTGATCAGCAGCCCTATAGTGCGCCACCAGCTCCTATCAGTGCACCGCCGCTCCAGAGTTTTCAGGGTGGTCATTCAGGTCGCCAGGGTCAGTCTCAGTTTCCTCAGCCGCAGCTCCCAGGAGGATGCTATGAGTGTGGTGAGTATGGTCATATCAGGAGGGCTTGTCCGAGATTGGTGGGTACTCAGTCGCAGCAGCAGGGTTCCCGCGCTATGGTTCAGGCACCAGGTGTTCCACAGCCCGCCCAGCCAGCTAGAGGTGGGGGTAGAGGCGCTAGAGGTGGAGGCCAGCCAGCGGCAGATCGTCCCAAAGATGTGGTTCAGGGTGGTGGGGCCCAGCCCCGATGCTATGCTCTTCCAGCCATGCCTGAGGCTGAGGCTTCCGATGCAGTTATTACAGGTACCGTTTTGGTTTGTGATAGAGATGCTTCAGTGTTATTTGACCCAGGGTCTACATACTCGTATGTGTCATCTTATTTTGCACCGTACCTGGTCATGCCTAGTGATCCCTTGAGTGCCCCTGTTTATGTGTCTACACAGGTGGGTGATTCTATTGTGGTAGATCGAGTCCATTGTTCTTGTATTGTGGTGATTGGAGGTCTTGAGACTCGTGTAGATTTGTTGCTTCTGGACATGGTTGATTTCGACGTTATATTGGGGATGGACTGGCTGCCACCTTACCACGCTATCTTGGATAGTCATGCCAAGACCGTGACCTTAGCCTTGCCGGGTTTACCCCGTTTAGAGTGGAGAGGGACTCCTGGTCATTCTACCCGTAGTGTTATCTCTTATGTGAAGGCTCGGCGTATGGTCGAGAAGGGGTGTTTGGCCTATTTGGCTTATGTTCGCGATTCTAGTTCCTATTTGGCTTATGTTCGCGATTCTAGTGCTGAGGTCCCTTCTATTGATTCTGTGCCCGTTGTTCGAGAGTTTCCTGAGGTATTCCCTTCAGACCTACCGGGTATGCCACCCGACAGGGATATTGACTTTTGCATTGATTTGGCTCCGGGCACTCAGCCCACTTCTATCCCGCCGTATCGTATGGCCCCGCCCTAGTAGAAAGAGTTAAAGGAGCAGTTGCACGACTTGCTTGAGAAGGGTTTCATGAGACCTAGTGTTTCGCCTTGGGGTGCGCCGGTGTTGTTTGTTAAAAAGAAGGATGGGTCAATGAAAATGTGTATTGATTACCGGCAATTAAACAAGGTTACAATCAAGAATAAGTATCCGCTGCCGAGGATTGATGATTTGTTCGATCAACTATAGGGTACCAAGGTATTTTCAAAGATTGACTTGAGATCTGGCTACCATCAGTTGAGGATTAGGGCATCCGATGTCCCTAAGATAGCTTTCCGCACTAAGTGCGGGCATAATGAGTTCTTGGTGATATCATTCGGGTTGACAAATGCCCCAGCAGCTTTCATGGATTTGATGAACCGAGTTTTCAGGCCTTATTTGGATTCGTTCATGATAGTCTTCATTGATGATATATTGATATATTCCCGCAGCCGGGAGGAGCACGAGCAGTACCTTAGAGTGGTTCTTCAGACTCTGAGGGATAGTCAGTTATATTCTAAGTTCTCGAAGTGTGAGTTCTGGTTGAGTTCAGTTGCATTTTTGGGTCATGTTGTATCAGCAGAGGGTATTCAGGTTGATCTGAAGAAGATTGAGGCAGTCAAGAACTGGCCTAGACCAGCATCAGCTATAGAGATTCGGAGTTTCTTGGGATTGGCAGGCTATTATCATCGGTTCGTGGAGGGGTTTTCATTTATTGCAGCCCCGATGACCAGGTTAACCCAGAAGGGTGCCCAGTTCAGATGGTCGGATGAGTGTGAGGCGAGCTTTCAGAAGCTCCAGACAGCTCTGACTACGGCACCGGTGTTGGTTTTGCCCACAGGTTCAGGGCCTTATACAGTTTATTGTGATGCTTCTTGTATTGGACTTGGTGCAGTGTTGATACAGGATGGCAAGGTCATTGCCTATGCTTCACGGCAGTTGAATATTCATGAGAAGAACTATCCGGTTCATGATTTGGAGTTGGCAGCCATTGTCCACGCATTGAAGATTTGGAGGCATTATCTGTATGGCGTGGCATGTGAGGTGTTCACGGATCACAAGAGTCTTCAGTATTTGTTCAAGCAAAAGGAGTTGAATTTGAGGCAGAGGAGGTGGTTGGAGTTATTGAAGGACTATGATACCACCATCTTATATCATCCGGGGAAGTCCAACGTGGTGGCCGATGCTTTGAGAAGGAAGTCAGCCAGCATGGGCAGTCTTGCTCATATTCCGGTCGGTGAGAGGCCACTTGCTTTGGATGTTCAGGCATTGGCCAATCAGTTTGTGAGGCTGGATGTTTCTGAGCCCAGTCGTGTGTTAGCTAGCACAGTCGCTCGTTCTTCATTATTGGAGCGTATCCGTGATCGGCAGTATGATGATCCCCATTTGTGTGTCCTTAGAGACACGGTGCAGCTCGGAGATGCCAAGCAGGTTACCTTAGATGATGATGGAGTTTTGAGATTGCAGGGTCGAGTTTGTGTGCCTAATGTGGATGGGCTCCGAGAGTTAATTTTAGAGGAGGCTCATAGCTCCCAGTACTCTATTCATCTGGGCGCCGCGAAGATGTACCAAGATTTGCGGCAGGCGGCAGCATTACTGGTGGCGGAGAATGAAGAAGGATATCGTTGCGTATGTGACTCGGTGTTTGAATTGTCAGCAGGTTAAGTACGAGCATCAGAGGCCCGAGGGTTCATTTCAGAGGATTGAGCTTCCCGAGTGGAAGTGGGAGCAGATCACTATGGATTTCATTGTTGGACTCCCGCAGACTCGAAAGAAGTTCGACGCAGTATGGGTCATTGTTGATAGGCTGACCAAGTCAGCACATTTCATTCCTATGACAGTCTCCTATTCTTCTGAGAGGTTAGCTGAGATCTATATCCGGGAGATTGTTCGCCTTCATGGTGTGCCCGTGTCTATCATATCGGACCGAGGTACGCAGTTTACCTCGCGTTTCTGGAGAGCAGTTCAGCGAGAGTTGGGCACACGAGTTGAGTTGAGCACAGCATTTCATCTCCAGACGGACGGGCAGTCCGAGCAGATTATTCAGATTTTGGAGGATATGCTCCGACCTTATGTCATTGACTTTGGAGGCTCGTGGGATCAGTTTTTGCCATTAGCAGAGTTTGCCTACAACAACAGCTACCAGTCGAGTATCTAGATGGCTCCTTATGAGGCTTTATATGGTAGGCGTTGTCGGTCGCCGGTTGGATGGGTTGAGCCAGGAGAGGCTCGGTTGTTGGGTACGGATTTGGTCCAGGATGCCTTGGACAAGGTCAGGATCATTCAGGATAGGCTTCGTACAGCTCAGTCCAGGCAAAAGAGTTATGCCGACCGCAAGGTTCGAGATTTGGCTTTCATGGTCGGCGAGCGGGTATTGCTTCGAGTGTCGCCTATGAAGGGTGTGATGAGGTTTGGGAAGAAGGGCAAGCTTAGCCCTAGGTTCATTGGTCCGTTTGAGATTCTTGGTCGAGTGGGAGAGGTGGCTTATATACTTGCATTGCCGCCGAGCTTATCAGCCGTGCATCCAGTGTTTCATGTGTCTATGCTTCGGAAGTATCACGGCGATCCATCTCACGTGTTATATTTCAGCACTGTCCAGTTGGACAAGGACTTATTTTATGAGGAGGAGCCGGTAGCCATTCTAGACCGGCAGGTTCGTCAGTTGAGGTCAAAGAGTTTTCCTTCTGTTCGTGTTCAGTGGAGAGGTCAGCCTCCTGAGGCCTCGACCTAGGAGTTCGAGTCCGATATGCGGAGCCGTTATCCCCATCTTTTCCCCGACTCAGGTACTTCCTTCTTCTGTCCGTTCGAGGACGAACGGTTGTTTTAGAGGTGGAGAATGTGATGACCCAAAAGGTCATCACTTGCTTTTAAATTGAATTCCTTGTTCTGAGGCCTTAAAAACCTCTTTTATCTTTACCTCAATTTGCGTGCGCAGTCCGGCCGTGTAGCCGGAAAGGTGTTATGTGAAAAATCTGTGAAATATTGAAATTTTGACTTAAAATGCATTTAAGTTGACTTCGATCAATATTTTGGGTAAACGGACCCGGACCCGTGATTTGACGGTCCCGGAGGGTCCGTAGGAAAATATGGGACTTGGGCATATGCCCAGAATTGAATTCCGAGGTCCCAAGCCCGAGAAATGAATTTTTAAAGAAAATTGTTTTCTGAAATTGTTTAAAAGATTTGGAAATGAAATTTGATTAGAACATGTTGGTATCGGGCCTGTATTTTGGTTCCGGTGCCCGGTACAGTTCTTATATATGCTTTAAGATGATTCTGTGAAATTTGGTGAGAAACGGATGTCATTTGACGTGATTCGGACTTTAAATGGAAAATTTGATGCTTTAAGAAGTTTTGGAATAATTCAATGATTTGAGGTTTAATTCGATGTTAATGATTTTAATTTGGCGATTTGATCGCACGGATAAGTTCATATGATATTTTTGAGTTAGTATGCATGTTTGGTATGGAGCCCAGAGGGCTCGGGTGAGTTTTGGATGTGATTTGGAAGGTTTTGGACTTGTGAAAAGTTGCAGGTTTTCTGCTCAGTGCCCGGGGATTTTGTTCTTCGCGTTCGCGCAGGCCCACTCGCGAACGCGTAAGGCAAATCTCCCAGGTGTCAAACTTCTTCTACGCGAACGCGAAGCTGGAGTCGCGAACGCGAGGCTGAGGGGGGGATACCCACCGCGAACGCGACACAGCACACGCGAACGCGATGGCTTGTGAGCCCGGGCAGGGGGAGGGGTGCTATACCCTACGCGAACGCGACCACTTGGACGCAAACGCGAAGGCTCGAGGAGTTACTACTCCGCGAATGCGAGTCTACGTACGTGAACGCGAAGGTCTCTCAGGCCTGACTCATCGCGAACGCGAAGACCAATTTCGCCCAGTTAATTTAAGTTTCAAAAACAGAACACATTACGGGATTTTCACCATTTTTCACAAACTTCTTCTTCTCCACACCTCTTGGACGATTTTTGAAGAACTTCTTCACCATAACCTCTTGGGTAAGTAATCTTTGACTTGTTTCCTTCCATTTTTATTAACACCCACTAGATTTCTAGGCCTAAAACATGAGATTAAGGGTAGAAAATTAGGGATTTGGGTAGAGTTAGGGCTTTTTGATTAATTGTGATTTAGACCTCGTTTTGGGGTCGAATTTTGGAACTAATTATATATTCAGGCTCGTGGATGAATGGGTGATCGGGTTTTGGTCCGAACCTCGTGTTTCGACCAAGCGGGCCCGGGGTCAATTTTTGACTTTTTGGGAAGAATGATTAGAAAGCTATAATTAAGTATTGGAATTGGATTGTCGAGCATTTATTGATGTTATTAAGTCGATTATGTATAGATACAATTGATTTGGAGCCGAATTCGAAAGGAAAGGCGGTATTTGAGGATTGAGTTGGCCGTGGAAGTTCGAGGTAAGTGTTCGGTTTAACCTTAGCTTGAGGGATTAGGAGTTGAGTCCTATTTGCTAATTGCTTCTTGTTGAGTACGACGTATAGGCATGGTGACGAGTATCTATACGTTGATGTCGAGCATGACCGTGAGTCTTAAATTGATATTGTTGTGTTCTTATGTGATACTACGGATGCTTTAAGTGATGATTCTCGATATTGAGTAAGGATTAAATTTGTTCTCGTGGGAATTACTTATGATTTGAATATTGATGTTAGCTGAGACGAATAGAGGCTGAGTTAAGTTTGGTTATAGCTGATTTTCCCTTGCCGGGACGTATTTACTTTTATTGTTGATTCCTTGCCGGGATAGTGTAGTTCATTGTTGATCCCTTGCCGGGATAGTGTAGTTTATTGTTGATCCCTTGTTGGGACTCTTGGTATGGTTGTTGCTAAAGGTATATGAAAATATGGATCGGGTTGCACGCCGCAACAATACTATATATGGATCGGGTTGCACGCCGCAACAATGTTATATATGGATCGGGTTGCACGCCGCAACAATGTTATATATGGATCGGGTTGCATGCCGCAACAATATTAAATATGGATCGGGTTGCACGCCGCAACAATGTTATATTGGCTCGGGTTGCGCGCCGCAACTGTATTATTATTGTTTTGTTGTTGATTCTGAGTTGTTCTCTCGTATCTCTTTTATTTCCTGCTGGATTTGACATTTTTCCCCGTAGCATGTACCCCCTCCCATTTAAATTTTTTATTCCTGCTATTTTTTGTTGTATATTATATAATTGCACAGGTTTATCTGGAGTCTGGTCCTAGCCTCGTCACTACCTCGCCGGGGTTAGGCCAGACACTTACCAGCACATGGGGTCGGTTGTGCTGATACTACACTCTGCACTATGTGCAGATACCGGAGCAGCATTTGGGCAGTAGAATTCTGGGAGCCAGCCTTCAGTCCAGCCAGAGAGCCCGAGGTAGTCCTGCAGGGGTCCGCAGGCCCGGCGCTCTCTTCTATCTATGATTATGTTCTGTTTTCACTTGTTTCCGAGACAGACTGTATTTCCTTTTTTTCAAATATTGTATGTAGCACTCATAGACAGTCTGTGGTTATTGTGACACCGGTTTCTGGGTAGAGGCATATATTGGCATTTTTGTACTGATTTTAGTATTTAATTTGACTAAGTCTTCCGCTTGATTTCATCTTCCGCAATTATTTTAATGTTGATCACCTGTTTATTTTAAGTTGTTAAAAAGGATTAAAATGAATGAATTAAGATTTCTACATTTCGTGGCTTGCCTAGCTTCCACGAGTAGGCGTCATCACAACCCCCGAGGGTGGGAAATCCGGGTCGTGACACCAATTGATGGAGTGTTCCCCACCACATAGAGTATAACTACTCTAGTCCATTTTAGGTTTTCTTCTTCAATGTCCTCATCCATCAACTGTACTATTACTTCACCATCCTTCATTACCGGGGGTATATTGGTTAGGTTCATACCTTTTGCTGCTAACTTGTTCTCCTGAAGAAGTCCTGCCCATGATCGTCCCTTATCTACTGTTGGAATTGAGCTCTTCTGTTGGTCTACCTTCTGATTATCCACAGGAATAGCCCTTTGTTCTTTGCTTGGGCTTGCATGCACTGTTCCATTGGTTTGGGCCACACTCGAGCTGGGTGTTTCACTTACGATCCTCATTACGCTTTTCCTTGGTTAGAGTTTTCCATCGATGGCAGTTTTTTGTTAGAATTCACTGTTGTTGTTGTTTGATTTCGATAATTGCCCAGATCTGGCCAATTTTCTTCACTGTCTCTGTCCGAATCTAGCTCCTCCTCCTGCATCTTCTCCTTCGCTTTAGCCTTTCCTTTTCCTTGTACTGACATGCTATCCGCCATGAGCTTCTGGTTCATTGTTGGTGCTTTGGTGTTATTCTTTCTTGGTCTTCCTCTTCCTTCCATTTCCGGTGGTGGTGCAGGTTAGTCAGTCACCTAACGTGCACCGAGAGAAGAGTAATAACCATGACAATTAATATGAGACAGAGGGAGTAATAACTATATAATTGAAATTATTTTCTATCTAGCGAGTGTCTATATTTAGATTACTTTTAATACGGACAAAAGTTAACATCGACTCTCAAAAAGAGTATATGACTGAAATTCTTACAAGCAAACAATGTTCAATATAACGCTACATTTAATATTTTGTTTACTATATTCTCTCAAATAAAAATTTAAAAACAAAAAAAAATTGATAGATCAAACAGGAACATTCTAAAGCTCAGTAGGATTTAAAAAACTTATTGGTATATAAGTATATTCTAAACTTAAATCTACCTAGAAAAAAGATTATTCATCTCAGTAAAAAAAAAATAGAAGTCAAAAGTAAGAAAATAATTATTTTTTCAACTTTCAAATATTCTTGCAAGCTTTAATTTTTGGAATTAGGCCGGGCTTGCATCCGGTTAAGAAAAAGAGCAGCATCCGGTTCCAAACGGGTCGTAAGGGTGTTTGTAAATACAATAATATTGAATAATTTCCATTGGCTAATAAAGGCTTATATCCCTAATGGGCAATCTTACCCTTTTGATTACGTCATTTACTTTCTCTGGCATCCAAAATTACTCACGCGGGCTCTTAGCTACCGTGAAAATCCTTAATAGCCCAGAAGCTCCGTTACTTTGTTATTTGTCTTTTCTCTTTCTAACTTTTCAAAACATGAGATTTTCTAGCCACTAATAATCATAGCATTAGATTCAATTAAGAAAACGAAACTGAATGGCCTTGAAAGCATCTATGCTTAATTTGAATTAAGTTTTGTTTAAATAAAATTAACATGGAAATTTATAAGGCAGAGAGAGTACTTTCATGTTGTATTGTATATTTGTATTCTTATCAAATATCTAAATTAGATCTTTTACTAAAATATACACTTAGAGCCCGTTTGGACATAAGAATTTTTTCACTTTTTTTCGAAAGTTTTTCACTTTTTTCAAAATCAGTGTTTGACCATAAAATTTTCAATTTTCACTTGAAGATGAATTTTGAAATTTGTCGAAAATTTGAAAAACGTAAAAGCTATTTTTCAAAATTTTCAGTCAGATCACTCACAAAAATTCAAAAACAGCCCAAAATTATTCATGTCCAAACACAACTCTAATTATCAGATACCATTTTCACTTGGAAAAAAAATTACTTTTTTTTTTTGAATTTTACAATTCTTAAGTCCAAACGCCCACTTAATGAAACTAAAATATGTACATAAAGAAATTTAACTCTTAAAAATATTATATATATTTGTGTGATTATAAATAATCATATTAAGATTAAATTGAGAAGTCTAAAGTTAGTTTTCTCTTAAAGAAAAATATCTGTTTCATACAAAGTGAATACGAAAGAATATCACATAAAAGGGAACGTGGGTAAAATTTCAATTCTTTGGTATGCTTAATTTGGATTCAATCTCCTTCAACACAATTAACATGGAAATTTATAAGATGGAGGGAGTACTTTGATGTTGTCTTATATTCTGATCAAACATATAAATTAGATATCTTACTAAAATATACACTTAATGAAATTAAGATATGTAAGTAAAGAAATTTATATATATATATATATATATATATATATATATATATATATATATATAGGCTAAATTGAAAACTTTAAAATTAATTCTCTTCTAAAGAAAAATATCATTATATTTGGTACAAAGTCAATAATAAAAGTATCGCATAAAAAAGGGGCGTGGTAAACTTTTCCAATTCTTTGGTATTCAATTCTGAATAAATGTCTGCAAACATTAGTATAGAATTCTTCATTGTTTTATTTAACACGATATCTTTAATTACGAGAAACTTTATTTGCCGTATACTATAATATAGTTATAGCGATATAATATTTTTGAAATTTTTAATAGTTTTTTTTTTTAAAAAGGTGATCTGGAAAAGGCAAAGATAAATTACCAAGTCAATTTTTTTCACTTCTAATTAATTTTTATTTTTTTTGGTCATAAAAGATTACTTCATTATTACTTTAGAAAAGATACAGAGGTCAAGGTGCTCGTGGCACTTGTGTGGGCTGATGGTACATGAGTAGTTACTATTGACCTATGATCCAGAGGTGGATCAGTAAGCAAACTACTAGCTATTTACTGATGATCATGTATATCGCATTCATATATTTGAAAATTTAGTTTAAAGGTCTTAAAAGATGGTATTGTTTAGCTATAAATGTTTGACGAGAAGAGCATAAAAGTCACATTTAAATAGATTATAATAAAGCTGATTTATGAAATGAAAACATTGTTACAATGTACAAAGATTTGACAAAATTTTATATATCCAACATTTTGTTGCGTTTCCTCATTATATAAAAAATATTATTCTGGTGTGTACAATAAAATTATAAGATGTAGTTGCCACCTTTTCAATATCAGATTATCTAATCAACTTATTTTGCTTACTATATTCTCTTAAATAAAAATTAGAAAACTACAAAATTTAACAGGTCAAATAGGATAAACATGCCAAGGCTCAGTTGGATTTGAAAACTTGGTATATAGGTATTCTAAACAAAATCTACCTAGAAAAAAAAGATTAATTCATTTCAATAAAAGTCAAAAATAGAAAATAATATTTTTCAAGTCTTTCAGTTACTCTTGCAAAGCTTTACTTTTTAAAATTGGAAACCGGGCTTTTGCATTGAGCTACAAATAACTAGTTATTTACAATAATACAATAGAACTATACGGAGGCGTCTGCAATTANGATAAACATGCCAAGGCTCAGTTGGATTTTGAGAACTTGGTATATAAGTATTCTAAACAAAATCTACCTAGAAAAAAAGATTATTCATTTCAATAAAAGTCAAAAATAAGAAAATAATTATTTTTTCAGCTTTCAGTTACTCTTGCAAGCTTTAATTTTTAAATTGGGCCCGGGCTTTACACGGGCTACAAATAACTAGTATATATATATATACTCTAACAAATTGAAGGAAAAGTATAATGTCATCACTGCTTTATATAAAAGACGAAAGGCAAACTTAAATTATCTTTAAATGACATGAGTGCTAATTTTATTTTTATTTCCTTTATAATGCATTACCAAGTATTTCTTTATTGTAGTTTAGTTGTATAAAAAATAATGCTTTTTAACATAACATGTGATTTCTGACGTACTAATTGATATAGTTTTATTCTATAAAATTTAGTGCTATTTGAATTTATTATGTAAGTAATAAAATTGATTATTTGATTAAATTGCCGAAAGATAACTTTTAATTTATTTTGACATTGGTACCAGAAAAATGAATTATTGGAAATCGCCAAACCAAAAAAAAATTTATGGAAAAATGGAACAGAATACAAGTTTATTACAATTATAAAAAACTTTATAATACAATGACGCACACTCAATATTTTTTAATCAGAAAAATTAATGTCAATAGTTTGAAATTAAAAGTAATAGTGTTGCCTAAAAACTTATTTTTAATAATAGAACAATCCAAACCATTGATAATTTTTTGTCCACATGGCACATATCAAACACTCCATTGAAGATTAATGGACAATATAGTACTGGAGGGGATCCAATTCCGAAGAAAATAATGCATGTATTAATTTTTGATACTATTAATCTTTTGTTTGGTATACTTTTTCAAACTGTATTACTAATACAAGAACCTATTTGGTACTCTCTCCGGTCTATAATAATTGACTATTTTGCTTTGGGCACGCCCATTAAGGAAATACTAAATTCTAGACAAAAATAGTTAGTGTGACTAAACTACCCTTAATTAAATGTTGGAGCATAATTTAATGTGAAAAGTAAAAGACTTTTTAGGGATATGTACATAAGGGTAATTTTGGAAAAATAATTTGAATTTTTTCTTGATTATATAAATAGACACTTATTTTGGACCAAAATAAAATGGCAAATTGCTCACTTATTGTGGATCAGAGGGAGTATTATCCTATGTATAACTAATACATAGCAAACCATGGTATTTCCAATACCGAAGCTATTAATGCACGCTTTAATATGGTTAATAACACAATTGATCTTAAAGTCTCTCAAAGCTAAAGAATATGGAGGGCATTTTTGTAAACAACTAATTTTCTTAAAATTTATGCAATGCATTTAAATTTTTAATATACTACACCAAAGTGGATAAGAAATAATCTCTGTATAATTAATGCTTGCATTACTAACCCATACATCACTAATCCTTACATTATTAATATACCTTATTCCGAACTATTTTTATACACTCTACCGAATCCCTAATTCTCCGTTAACCAAGGGGAAAAACAAGAACCAAACATTAAAAGCAAAGCTACCCCCAAACTGTTTGGCTGTACGTGATATCTACACATAATTAATTAATATCCATCTCAATCCTGCAGTTCAATTTAAGCACCGCAACAAAATTAGTCTTTTTTAAAAGGTTTATAAGTCGACAATATCTTTTTTCTTGGAGATTTTCTGTCGAATTTGACAAAGTCCGCCGTCCATCTCTAACTTTCGAAGTCGATGAAGAGTTCGTTGAAGTATTTATTTTCATTTAAAGAAGGAGTCAACTTAGCAGAGTCGGATCCAAGATTTAAACTACATGGGTTAACTTTAAAATTTTTAGCATAAAATTATTATATTTGTAAAATTATGGGTTCATATATGTTACTATGTATATAATTTATAAAATTATATACACAAATTTATGTTTCGGTTCAAAAATATTGGATTCAGATGAACTCAAGCATAAAGTTGTATCTTGGCCCTTGCAACTCAGGTGCACCATCAATCACAATTTATAAAAAGCAAAGACAACTTACTGATTCAATTCACACACACACACACATATATATATATATATATTATGAAACAATAAAAGAAGAAGAAGAGTATTGCAGAGAAAAGTAGGGAGAGAGAATTTTTATTGATTTTGAGATGAATTACAATGGAATAGAACCCTAGAATCTCTCTAAATATAGACATTCACCATAAATAAAATTCTATTTATAACACTTCCCCTTGAATGTCTATTCAACAGACAATGTGCCTCGTGTAAACCTTAACTAAAATAAAACCCAGTGGGAAAAAAATTCTAGAGAAGGAAAAAGAGTACACATATCTAACAATACGCCTTTTGGTTGCCTCGTTAAAAACCTTGGAAGGAAAACCCAGTGGGACAAAACCTTGTAAGCGAAAAAGAGTGCAACGCACATTAACTCCCCTTGATGAGAGCATCAATTCACATCCTTAAGCATTTGCATTCCAATCTTGTGCACCATCTTCAAAAGACATTGGTAGAGATTTGATAAACAAATCAGCCATATTAACTTGAACGAATTTGTTTTACCTCGAAATCATCATCCCTAATAGATGTATTGTCTTCATATGATCTTGTTGGAATCGTCAGTTCAATATCTTCACATAGAGGTAAAAAATCTTGCTATCATATTATCATGCCTATAGTTATAGCAAGATACATTTGTGCACAAATTGCACTTAGAATGTAGTACTTCATGACCATGAATTTTATATGCTTTAAGCAATTTAAATCCTTCAGGGATTGTTAAGTCATATAAGCCAAATAAATAGACTTTAGATGCATATCAAGTTTTCATGTCATGCTAGACATATAAGATAGATAAAGGCGATAGCACACACCATTGACTTTATACTTTTAAGTGTTTGAACTGCAGGTCCAAAACTACTTGTCTTTCATATGAAACCAAATTATACTTGAATTGTTTCTCCAGACTTAAGATCCTCATATATATTTAGTGCTATAATCAATGTCGTCGACAAACATTTTATATCGGTTCCAACCTCCTTATTTTTCATAAAGACATAACATAGAGATCTCATGATTCGTATATACGGGCCCGATACCAACGAGATCAAATATTAATCAATTTCTTTAAATCATTGGATTTTCAATCTTACAATTTTTAACAAAACGAGTCAGTCAAAACACGGGTCTGGGTCCGTTTACTCAAAACGTTGACCGAAGTCAACTGAAAATTGACTTTTTAGGCCAAAATTTATTATTTCATCAATTTTCCACATAATAGCTTTCCGGGAACACGCACGGACAGCGAACACAAATTGAGGAGGAATAAAATAAGGTTTTGAAGGCCTCGGAACACGGAATCGAGTTCTAAAACATAAGATGACCCTTTGGGTCATCACATTCTCAACCTCTAAAACAACCGTTCTTCCTCGAACGGACATAGAAAAGTACCTGAGCTGGTGAAAAGGTGGGGATATAATCTCCGCATATCGGACTCGGACTCCCAAGTAGCGGCCTCAACAGACTGGCCTCTCCACTGCACACGAACCGAAGGATAACTCTTCGATCACAACTGACGAACCTGCCGGTCTAGAATAGCTACCGGCTCCTCCTCGTAGCTCAAATCCTTGTCCAATTGGACAGTGCTGAAATCTAACATGTGGGATGGATCGCGTGATACTTCCGAAGCATGGATACGTGAAACACTTGATGTACCGCTGATCAGCCTGGGGGCAACGCAAGTCTGTAGGTCACCTCTCCCACTCGATCAAGAATCTCAAAAGGCCCGATGAACTTAGGGCTTAACTTGCCCTTCTTCCCAAACTGCATCACACCCTTCATGGGTGATACCCAAAGCAACACTCTCTCTCCGACCATGAATGCCACATCACGAACCTTACGGTCGGCATAACTCTTTTGCCTGGACTGAGCTGTACAAAGTCTATCCTGAATGATCTTAACCTTGTCCAAGGCATCCTGCACTAAATCTGTACCCAATAACTGAGCCACCCCCGGCTCAAACCACCCAACCGGCGATCGACACCGTCTACCATATAATGCCTCATAGGGGGGCATTTAGATGCTCGACTGATAGCTGTTGTTGTAGGCAAACACCGCTAACGGCAAGAACTGATCCCACGAACCTCCAAATCCAATAACACAAGCGCGGAACATATCCTCCAAGATCTTAATAGTACGCTCGGACTGTCCGTCCGTCTGAGGATGAAATGCTGTGCTTAACTCGACCCGCGTACCCAACTCACATTGTACTAGCCTCCAGAAATGCGAGGTAAACTATGTACCTCGATCAGAAATGATAAACACGGGCACACTATGAAGACAAACGATCTCACGGATATAAATCTCTGCCAACCGCTCTGAAGAATAGGAAACTGCCACAGGAATGAAATGCGCTGACTTAATCAGCCTATCCACAATAACCAAAACTGCGTCGAACCTCCTCTAAGTCCGTGGGAGTTCAACGACGAAATCCATAATGATACGCTCCCACTTCCACTCATGAATCTCTATGTTCTGAAGCAAATCACCAGGTTTCTGATGCTCAACTTTACTTGCTAACAATTCAGACACCGAGCTACATATGCAACTATATTCTTCTTCATTCTCCTCCACCAGTAGTGCTGCCACAAGTCCTGATACATCTTAGCGGCGCCCAGATGAATAGAGTACCAGGAACTGTGGGCCTCCTCTAGAATCAACTCACGAAGCCCATCCACATTAGGCACACAAACAGGACCCTTCATCCTCAAAACTCCATCATCTCCAACCGTAACCTGCTTGGAATCACCATGCTGCACTGTGTCCCTAAGGACAAGCAAATGAGGGTCATCATACTGGCGCTCCCTAATACGCTCAAACAAGGAAGACCGAGTGACTGTTCAAGCTGAAACACGACTGGGCTCAGAAACATCCAACCTCACGAACTGATTGGCCAAAGCTTGAACATCTAATGCAAGGAGTCTCTCACCAACTGGAATGTACGCAAGGCTGTCCATACTGGCTGACTTCCTACTCAAAGCATCGGCAACCACAGTGGCCTTCCCGGGATGATACAAGATGGTGATATCATAGTCTTTCAATAGCTCCAACCACCTTCTCTACCTCAAATTGAGCTCTTTCTGCCTGAACAAATACTGCAAACTCTTATGATCGGTGAACACCTCACACGACACGCAATATAAATAGTGCCTCCAAATCTTCAGCGCATGAACAATGGCTGCCAGTTCTAAGTCATGAATTGGATAATTCTTCTCGTGAACCTTCAGCTGCCGCGAGGCATATGCAACAACCTTGCTACCCTGCGTCAATACCGCAGCACGTCCAATACGAGATGCGTCACAATATACTGTATAGGGAGCTGAACCTGTAGGCAACACCAACACCGGCGCCGTAGTCAAAGATGTCTTGAGCTTGTGAAAGCTCATCTTACACTCGTCCGACCATCTGAACGTGGCACCCTTCTGAGTCAACCTGGTCAACGGGGCTGCTATAGATGAAAACCCCTCCACAAACCGACGGTAATAACCCGCCAATCCCAAGAAACTAAGGATCTCTATGGCTAAAGTAGGCTTAGGCCAATTCTGAACGGCCTCAATCTTCTTAGGATCCACCTGAATACCGTCTGCCGATACAACATAACCCAAGAAAGCAACTGAACTCAACCAAAACTCACACTTCAAAAACTTAGCATATAACTGGCTGTCTCTCAGAGTCTGGAGTACAGTCCGAAGATGCTGCTCATGCTCCTCTCGACTGCGGGAGTAGATCAAGATGTCATCAATGAAAACAATCACGAAGGAATCCAGATAGGGATTGAACACCCGGTTCATCAGATCCATGAATGCTGCTAGGGCATTTATCAACCCAAATGACATCACTAGAAACTCAATGCCCATACCGAGTCCGAAAAGCTGTCTTAGGGACATCAAATGCCCTAATTCTCAACTGATGGTAGCCAGACCTCAAATCGATCTTTGAAAACACCTTGGCACCCTGAAGCTAATCAAATAAG
Source organism: Nicotiana attenuata (assembly GCF_001879085.1). Taxonomy (NCBI): domain Eukaryota; kingdom Viridiplantae; phylum Streptophyta; class Magnoliopsida; order Solanales; family Solanaceae; genus Nicotiana; species Nicotiana attenuata. Next base: position 78,835 of record NW_017671577.1, on the reverse strand, counting down.
TCATCAATCCTCGGCAATGGATTCTTGTTCTTGATGGTGACTTAGTTCGACTGCCGATAGTCTATGCACATCCCGTCGACCTATCCTTTTTCTTTACAAACAACATCGGCGCACCCCAGGGAAGGACACTAGGTCTAATAAAGCCCTTATCAAGCAAATCTTGCAACTGCTCCTTCAATTCTTTCAACTCTAGCGGGGCCATACAGTACGGCGGAATAGAAATGGGCTGAGTGCCCAGAGCCAAATCAATGCAAAAGTCAATATCCCTGTCGGGTGGCATCCCTGGTAGGTGTGCAGGAAATACCTCTGGGAACTCTCGAACAACCGGTACAAAATCCATGGAAGGAACCTCCGACTAGAATCACGAACATAAGCCAAATAAGCCAAACACCTCTTCTCGGCCATACGCCGAGCCTTCATATAAGAGATAACCATGCTAGTAGAATGACCAGGAGTCCCTCTCCACTCTAATCGAGGCAACTCCAGCAACGGTAAGGTCACGGTCTTGGCGTGACAGTCCAATATAGCATGATAAGGTGACACCCAATCCATCCCCAAAGTAACATCAAAATCAACCATATCGAGAAGTAGGACATCTACCCTAGTCTCAAGACCCCCAATAATAACCACACACGAACTATAGACACGATTTACAACAATAGAATCCCCCACCGGTGTGGACACATACACGGGAGCACTCAAAGAATCATGAGGCACAACCAAATATGAAGCAAAATAATATGACATATAGGAGTATGTAGACCCTGGATCAAATAGAACTGAAGCATCTCTACTGGAAATTGAAACAGTACCTGTGATAACAACATCGGATGACTCACCTTCAGGCCTGGCTAGAAAAGCATATCATCGGGGCTGGGCCCCACCACTCTGAACCATATCCCCGCAACGGCCTCCAGCTGGCTGGCCTCCACCTCTAGTGGCCTGGCCTCCACCTCTAACGGCCTAACCTCTACCTCTAGCGGCCTAACCTCTACCTCTGGCTCCCTGACCCCTACCTCTAGCTGGCTGAGCGGACGGTGCCAGAATCATGGAACGAGAACCCTACTACTGTGACTGAACACCCACTAATCTCGGACAGGTCTTTCAAATATGCCCATACTCACCACACTCGAAACATCCATCCTAATACTGCGGCTGTGGAAACTGAGACTGACCCTAACGGGCCGACTGACGGCGATAATAACTCTGAAGAGGGGGTGCTCGGATAGGAGCTGGTAGTGCACTATAAGTTGCCTGCCCTGAAGGAGGTACATAAGGACCACGACTCCCTGAAGCTCCATGGGATGTCTGAAGTGCTGAATGAAACGGGCTGGAGGATGGCCCCTACCAAAAGTACCCCCGGCATCTAGATGAGGCCCCACTGAATCCACCGGAGTGACGAGGCCTCTTGTTAGACCCCTGACCACTCCCCTGAGCTAGGACCATCTCAACTCATCTGGCCACATTGGATGCATCCTGGAAAGAAATCTCACTCCCTATCTCCTTAGCCATCTGCAATCTGATAGGCTGAGCAAGTCCCTCAATAAACCTCCTCACCCTCTCTCTCTCTCTCTCTCGGTAGGAAGTATAAGAAGAGCATGACGGGCCAAATCAACAAATCTAGTCTCGTACTAGGTGACAGTCATAGAACCCTGCTGATGGCGCTCGAACTGCCTCCGGTAGTCCTCTCTCTGAGTGATAGGAAGATACTTCTCCAGAAATAGCTGAAAGAACTAGTCCCAAGTAAGAGCCAGCGACCCAGCTATTCCGGCCAAATAAAAATTCCTCCACCATTTCTTGGCGGAACCTGACAGACGAAAGGCAGCAAAGTCGACCCCATTGGTCTCCACTATCCCCATGTTCCGAAATACCTCGTGACAACTGTCCAGATAGTCCTGGGGATCCTCTTAAGGTGTACCACCATAGGTAGTGGTGAAAAACTTGGTAAACCTATCCAATCTCCACAAAGCTTCAGAAGACATAGCTGATCCATCGCTAGTCTGTGCTGCAACACCCGGCGGAACTGCATCAACGGGCTGAGCTGCTAGAGTCTGAAACTGAGGAGCCATCTACTCCGGAGTGTGAGTAGCGGGAGTCTGTGATCCTCCCCAATCCCGAGAGACGGCTGGCGCTACAGGGAATGTGCCGGCCTTGGCAACACTCTCGATAAGACCCACTATACGGACCAAAGCATCCTGAAGTACCGGGGTAGCGATGAACCCCCTGGAACCTGAGCTGGCCCTACTGGAACGGTCTGGGGCTGGAGCCTCCTCATCAAACTCTACCTGAGGCTCCGCCGCTAGTGCTGCTACTCGAGCTCTAGGCTGAGCCCTGCCCCTACCTCGGCCTCTAGCACGGCCTCGGCCTTGTCCTCTGCCCCTCGTAGGAGTTGTCATCGGGGACTTTGGCTGCTGCTCAACTGAAGAAGCGGTAGGTGTTCTCGCCATCTGTGAAAGAACAGAGTAGAAGTTCAACCTAGTTTGTTCGTGAATTGTGAGACCTAGGAAACCTAGTGCTCTGATACCAACTTGTCACAATCCGAAATTCCCACCATCGGGACCGTGATGACGCCTAACATCACACTCGCTAGGCAAGCCAATGTTAGAGTTTTATTAACCTTTTTCCTTTAAATCTCATATATTAAAATTAACAAACTAAATCAAGCAGAAGCAAATGCGGAAGTACGTAAATAACCTTTTGTTTATATACTATTAACAATAGCATAGCTATTACCACTATCCGGGATCTGGTGTCACAATCCACGAATATGTATCTACAAACATTGGTCTGAAAGAAATTACATCTGTTTCGAAAGAAAAGTAAACAGGAACTAAGAAACATACGAGGGGACGCCAGGGCCTGCGGCGTGCAACCCGATCCCACCGTACAATAGTAATTCACCCTTATTTCTCCTCAACATACCACCCTTATTACTCCTGTTGCGGCGTGCAACCTGATCCCACCAAATAATAGCATTTCACCCTTATTACTCCTCAATATATTATCCTTATTCCTCCTGTTGCGGCGCGTAACCCGATCCCACCATATCAGTACCAATCACACAATAAGATCTGAAATTTCACAATTTAGCTCAAAACTCTCCACAATATTTAAGCCACAAACCAAAGCAAACAGAAAGCCACACAATTATAAAACTTCACTCAATTAGTACTACACAGCGATACCAACCCAAAATGTACCATAAAACACCAATAAACCAACTTAAACCAATAAAGTGATATAATGAAACTATGGGATAGCTAATACCGTCAATAAAGAAAACAACATCTAACAAGTAGCAATTAGACATGAAAACACCAATAAGCATGTAGCAGTTAAGACAGGAAGATAATATATCAAGAACGGGAAAAGAAAACAGGCAAAACAGATAATTTGGCGGCGCATAGGTACTCGTCACTTCACCTATACGCCACACACATGGATTTTCACATAACAATTAAGTCGGGGACCCCTAATCCCTCAAGTCAAAGTTAGACACAACACTTACCTTAATCCAACGTACAAACTTAAAGCCCAATCGCAACTTTTACCTTCACACAAGCCTCCGGACCAATAGAATCTAGCAATTTACCAACCAAACAATTCAATTTAAGCGTTAGGAACTACCCAAGATAGCAAGGAATTCAATTTATGCCATTTTTGAAAAAGCCAACAAAAGTCAACACCCCGGCCCGCTTGGTCCAAACCCAAAATTCGGACCAAAATCCGATTACCCATTTACCCACAAGCTCGGATATACAATTGGTTTTGGAATCCGACCCCAATTTGAGGTCTAAATCCCCAAATTTTAAAATCCCTAATTTCTACCCAAAAATCCCCAATTTTACCATGAAAATCCTAAATTCTAGGTTGAAACCTTCTTAAAAGAAGTGAAAGATTGAAAAAAATGAGTTAAGAATCACTTACATATGATTTGGGGAAGAAATGGTCTTTGGAAAATCGCCTCTTGAGGTTTAGATTTTGAAAATTTGCGAAATGAATCAAAAATCCCGTCTAAGTCCCTTTTACACAGCTGCAGATGTCGTATTTGCGACCTAAGCTTCGCAATTGCGAAGCTCATAAATGCGAAGGGACCATCTCAAATGCGAGGTCCTTCCCATTTCTGCTGCCTTCGCAATTGCGAACTGGTACCTCCGCAAATGCGACTAAATGATCGCATTTGCTATCAATGCCCTTCCCAGCTTTACTTCTCAAATACGAAGAGTTCTTCGCAATTGCGAAGACTGATCTTGCGAATGCGAGATCAGAGGCTTCTAACAGGTTCAGTTATACCAGCAAAATTTTCTAAGTTCGACCTCGTAGCCTATCCGAAACTCACCCGAGCCCACGGGGCTCCAAGCCAAACATGTACACAAGTCTTAAGGTATCATACGAACTTGCTCGTGCGATTAAATCACCAAAATAACATCTAGAACTACGAATTTAACATCAAAACACATGAAATTCTTAAGAACACTTGAAATTCTTCTTTTCACAATCGGATGCCCGAATCACGTCAAATAAACTCCGTTTTTTACCAAATTTCACATACATGACTTAATATTATATTAAACCTGTACCGGGCTCTGGAACTATATATATATATATATATATATATATATATATATATATATAATAATTCATTACTCGGGCTAGGGACCTCCGAAGAATCTGATTCTGGGCATACGCCAGGTCCCATATTTTACTGCGGACCCACCGGGACCGTCAAAATACGGGTCTGGGTCTGTTTACTCAAAACGTCGACCGAAGTCAACTGAAAATTGACTTTTTAGGCCAAAATTATTATTTCATCAATTTTCCACATAATAGCTTTCCGGGAACACGCCCGGACTGCGCACGCAAAAGAGAAAAAATAAAATGAGATTTTTGAGGGTCTCGGAACACAGAATCAAGTTCTAAAACATAAGATGACTCTTTGGGTCATCACACTCTTTGATTTCTTTCTTGCCAGACATAGTAGATGCTTCCAGCTAACTCCATTCTAACCACCTCTACGTTGGAGTTCTTCCCATTAAAGTCAGTTACATCCCAGTTTCTCTTATCATTCCATCCCATTAATTGTCTAGAGATTTCCTGTCGGTATAATATTTTGTGCCATATCTCAGCTGCCACCCCACATTTGAAGAACAAATGGTCTATACTTTCTTCCTCTAAATTACACAAAGGGCATATATAGTTGGTTGGACATTAGGCCCCATTTTACCAACCTGTCCCTTGTGTATAATTTCACATTAGCAACCAATCTAAGTGTAAATATTTATTTAGGTGCACCGTAGTTATTATAAACTAGTCTTCTCCAAGGTACCTTAGGATACTTTGCCTATGTACTATAACAAAATGGTCAAACTGAATTTAATGAAGAAAACAATATTGAACTTGAGAAGAAATTAAAAGGACAAATGGTGAAGTCACATTCTAAGAGAAAAAAGGTGTTTAAAATAAAATTGCTAAACTCACTTAAATCAAAATTCAAAATAAATTCCTTTTCACCATTTTCAACGGATTTCCTGTAAAGTACAATTGATAGATCTGCCCTTTTTGTTGAAAACTAAAAAGCATCTGCTCGAGTACATGTCATTGATTACTTTCTTTTATTTTTAGTCAATCACGAACATAATAATATTTTTTATATTTAGCAATTTTATTTTTAATAAAATAATTTATAGCTATATAACTATATATATCATATTTTAAATCACACGTTTTAAAAGTTTTTTTTCTTAAACTTTGTGTATAATTAAATATCCTATAAATTGAGACGGATGGACTAATACCTAATTAACCTGTGATAGTCTATATTGCTCGAACTCTTTAAAATGTTGATATACTTGGTGTCAGATATGTTAGGTGTTTGTCCTTATTTTCTTATCATAATTGGTTTTTCTATTTCTTGAAGGAAGGACAATATATTTACCATCATTTTTTTCTTTTACGAAAAGAAAAATATAATTGTTCTATATTTGGATAGTTCTTTTTCTTGGAGGAAAAAGTTTTGATTTCTATAAATTAAGGATGATTCATTCTCATTTGGTAGCATCCACAATGTAGTCCTTAAGTGGTTCTGAGAGTCTTATTTGTGGGGGGAGGGGGGGGGGGATTTTTTGACAAGTGTTAGCCTGCCGCTTGTGTGTGCCTTTATATGAGGTTGTTCTATCGATATTCTTGTACTAATGTATTGCTAATCTCCGCCTATGAATGTAGGTCAATTGACCAACCACGTTAAATCTTTGTGTCTCTTTTGGTATATTTCTTTTGGTCTCTGATTTATTGTCGTTCAAGATTTGCTTTACTAACTTTTGCATGACACGTGATTATTTCGGTCCTAACAAGATCTTCCAAAAATACAGTACGTGTGAACGATCCGAGACATACATCGAATGACAAAAATTTGAAGAGTCCGAACAACATAGGTGACGATTCTATTTTTCAAATTTCAACTCTCTAGGTGTTCCTTTGTACGTACATAGGTTGTGGATAGCTGATTAATTGACAGCCAACAACTAAAATTCAAATTCAGAGATATCAGTAAATTCCCTTGAGTTTGGACTTCATTAAGTATTTCTTCATGGTTGTTGCATTTCTTGATGTCCAATTATAGAAATTTATGAAAGTACATCCACAACCGTGAAAGATCAGAATAAATGAATTGTAATAAATGATCTAATCTTTCTTGTAGTAATTTTCTTTCCAACCAATTCTAGCAGCGTCTAAATGAATCAAATTTTATCTCAAGGTTTATTGGTACAAATGAATGAAAAACATCGATCCATATGTTAATTTTGAGATGTGACCACAAATCTACCATTGAAAAGGAGAAAGTAAGACAACAATAATAATTCAAAGCTCTCCAGTAGGGTAAAAAGCGCAGGCCCATGCTCAACGCATTCCGCGTTTACACAAGGTTCGGGGAAGGACTGTACCCCATGAGGGTGTGACGTAGGTAGTCTACCCTGATACAAGCATCAATGACTGATTCCACGGTTCGAAGGCTCCCCTTCAAAAGTATTCAGGTTTACGCAGGATGTGGGAAAAGGCCGCATCCAAGGGGGTGTGATGTAGGCACCCCTCCCGTCCTCGTCATAAATAAAAATTTTGAAAATATATCTTATCATTATTTTGTTAGGATCAAATTAAGTAAGGAATTAACTGGAATAATATATCTCGATGTATATGATGTTTGGATAGATTGAATTATTTGTCGTCGTTTCATGATATCATGTACCAACAATATAAAAAATAAACTTGCAATATTATTAAAAAAACGAAGAAGGTAAGGTACAAGGTAGAAATATTATTATATTAAAATATAGGGTAAAGGATAAAATAGAATTATTTGATAATAAGGAAGGACAAGATGAGAGAAAAGAATAAGGTAACAATGCGACCATACCAAATCAGTCGTTCAATAAAGTGATACTTTTCGATGTTACGTAAAAATGGATTTAACGATATGTTACAATAAAATTTAAGTATTAATCAAAATAAAGATTATATTTAAAGTAACAATACGCTACAATACAACAATAACAACCATAGAAACGAGCTGTAATTGTAACTTTTCTAAAAGGTTACAAACCATTTCCAGAATAGAGGTGCACCACCTTAGAAAATAATGGTTGATTTCAACTGTAATTCTTTAAATAAATTAATTTTACTCATAGTAACCATCGTGGATTTATAACCCCAATTATGGGGCACGTGAACCTATGGTCTTACTATCAAACTAGGTATTTTATATAAGTATTTTCTAGAATTAGTCTAATATTATCTATTGGCATCCATGCTCCCAGAAAATTGATTGATACACCTGGTTGAATATTCGGATATTTACCATGAGAAATAGGGATTTCCCGCTTAATACTATTTTTTTCACTTTTTTTAATGGTGCACCCATATTTAAAAAAATCCTAAATCCACTCTGATAGTAACAACATTTGTTTTGGTGATGTGCCTAAAGTGCATGCAGGGGCGGATGCACTTGGGCCCAAGCGGTGTCACGTGACACCGCTTGGTCGGAAAATTTGACTAAATTCGTTTATGGTAGAGGATATATAAAAACAAATAAGACATAAAACAACTAAAGTGACACCACTTAACGAATCCAGGTTTTGGTCTAGTGGTCCAGTGTCTCTTCTCTCAAGCTGAAGGTTGGGTGTTCGATTCCACATTCTTGCATGAGTTCACTTTTTTGGGAATTTTAGCTACTAAATTAATAAAGAGATGATTCGATTTGCACGGGTTCGAACTGCCTGCCCCTGCTACAAAATATAGGGGACAAGCCGGTGGACCAGACACAATGTATGTTTAAGTACTAATAACAATTATCATTTAAATACTTGTTAAACTCTGTTTACCTCGAAAAATACGAGTAACAATTAAATTTGATTTGTGGTTTTAAAGGTATGTGATTTAGGTCAATACCAATTAAGAATCAAGAAATATGAAGTAGAAATGAAAGATATAAGTGAATCAAACCAATGTGACTTAGCAGTAGTGACCTTAAGACGATGACCTCGAGGTGGCTTAGGGCAGTAAGAACAACTAAGTAGAGAAATCAAAGTAAGAACAATTAAGCTAAGGGACAATTCTGATGAACAACAGACAAAAAGTAGAGAGTATATTCTTTGCTCAGTGGAAAAGGTGGTCTTACAAATGATTGGGATCCCCTTTATATAATGGAGGAACCCCAAATAAGGAATATTTTCATTTACAATAGGGAATATTCTTGGTACAGCTGTCTAACCGCATAGTACGGAATCGTACAATCCTATTCTGTGATTTGCGCCATGATTTGGGGACGTGGCAGGAATCTAGCTTGTTCTGGTACAAATCTGTAACAGTACTATCTCCGGGTAGAACATGCCCGACCTCTGTATGCATCATGCTTCGCCTTTGAACTCGGGTCTGGTCCCTCGAGCTCGGACCCGGCCTTACCTGGACTCGGACATCGGACGACCTCTTAAGCATATAGATCGAAAGCATTCGATCTCAACCATATACAGATAGCCCCCGCGTTTCTTAGAGTAAGATGATAAGAAACGTTTTTGATCCTCGTTTTCCCGGAGTCTTTAGTGATGACGTCATTTCTGTGATGCAAGCATTTGAAGTGACCGAAACGTCCCGTCAGTTCACTTCCCCAAAACATTGAATGCACGCCAGTAGTGGTCGGCCAATAGCGTCGCCGAACCATCGTTGCCCTTCTATAAATATGAGGCGATTCCTCAGAGTAAAGAACTTTGCTCTTTCTTTACATCTTCCCTATCTTCATCTTTTTCTCTAATCACCCGTTTTCACCGCCTCTTTAAGCGCCGGAAAACGCTAAGCTCTTGTAAGAAACACCACATCCCTATGCAACCCGTATTCTTTAGCTTACAGTTATGGCTAAAACTTCCAAAATGGTCCCAGAAATGGATAAAGCGTCATCTTCTTCTACTTCCCGGCCGGCTAAACCGGTGGTGCTGCCAACTTTTGGGGAAATCACCCCCGACCCTTGTGTAATAAAGAGGGACTTTAGTATTGAAAATCCCCCCAATGTCCCAGGCTAATGCGGGCATGCATCTCGATATATTAGTTTGATATCGAAGAAGCTCATCAAAGGTGTGATGGCTGGGGAGATGAGGTCAAGATTCAGATCCCGAGCCCCGAGGAAAGCATTACTACCCACGTGGAGGGTTTTTAAGTGTTTATACTTATCCCTTCACACTGGGTCCCCTCGATCCGGTGGTGATCGACTTTCATATGAAGTCACCCTTGGTCAGATTAACCCTTCTTTTTGGCGTATCGTGATCATGCTGCGCTTCTTTTCCGAAAAGGCTGAGGGGTTAGAATTCACCCTCAACCACCTGATCCGATTGTATCGGCCGCAGCTATTTCGAGGGCTCATCAAGTTGCAACGTCGGACAACGAAATCCATCTTTTCCAGTACTGACGAGACCAAAAATCGAGGTTGGATGAGCCGGTTCGTCAGAGTAAAAACTTTGGATGTTATCCTAGGGGATAAAATGTCGTTCCCGGAGAGGTGGAACTTTAATCATAAGTGGAGTCCCTTTCCCCGGTATCTATTCATGTTTTGCTTCTTCATCTCATAATACCTTTACCCTTCTTTTTGCAGCCACTGCCTGGGCGCCGCTCGCGGTGCCGGACCTTGAGGATTGGGTCCAAAAGTTAGCTGCCACCTCTTCCTACGATGAGCGCAAGTGGAGTGAATTAGCGAAGGGCCAGTGGGAGGCCAAGAATCATGGTAAGTGCTTTCCCGAGTTTCAAATACTTCTCATATACTAGTGGTGTCAATTTACTCATATTTACTTGTGCAGTCCTCGGGGATGCATCTGAGATGACGCCGGCCCCGCCCGGGGAGGAGATCAAGCCTTCTACTCTGAAATTTGAGAAGGACAGTAAAAGGAAGAGGGTTTTGAAGCCCGAAGACCCTCAAGGTAAGAGAACCACTACTCGGAGGCTGCGAAAGAGGTTTGCTCAAGCGGGAGCTGACTCGGCCCATTGTTCTCCGGGTGACGAAGAAAACGATGATGAAGAGTTGGTGCTGGTGCCTCGAGCCAGGAAACCCATCGAGGCCGCCAAGCCCTCAGTCCCAGGAACCTCATCTTGTGGTGAGGGAACTCCGAAAAAGGATGCGGGCAAGGCCCCCGCGTCCCCGGAGGTTGAGATTGTCCCTTCGCCTTCAACAACTAGACCGGAGGGGGCAAGTGTTGAGACCCCCGAAGCTAATGAAAACGCCCCGAGTGAAGAGATCGGGGCCGCGACAACAGGTCATTCCCTTTCTTTGCCAACTTATTCCAAGGGGGCAATCGAGGAAGCCAACGCTCTGCGTATGCCCGATCCGAGCAAGGTCCTCGAGGAAGATCCCTTTCAGGGTTTCTACGCTGGGATTGAGGATGCCAATGACCTTGATGATGCATCCACCATCTTCGAAGAGGCTCAACATCTCCTCTCCCGGGCAAGTACTTACTTTCATTATTGTAATTTTCTCTTCTCTTTCTTTTTTTTTGATTGATATATCTCCATTCCACGTATAGGACATTGTGAAGTTTAGAACTGAGCTGAGCCAATTTAAGGCCGAGCACAAGAAAGTCTCGGGCGAAGAGAAGGCCCTAAGGCTCCTTTGTAGCCAAAAGGAAGAGGAGCTTAAGGATCTCCAGAACGCATTGGCCAAAGCTCAAAAAAGCGAGTCCGAGTTAGATGAGCAGGTAACTATGATTTTAATAGAGTACGGCCTTCTTGGCCCTACTTCGAAGGCTAACACTTCGATATCCCAGCTGCAGCAAAAGCTAGAGATGATTGGGCAGCTCCGGAGCGAGGTTGACCAAGTTAAAGCTGATTGTCATCAATGGAAGAAGAGCATGGATCAACTCGCTGCCGATAAAGAAACTGTTGTGGTCCAACTGACCTCGGCTGAAACCCAGCTCCGAGGCATTGAAGCAAAGAGTCTGGCTCAGGCCAATAAGATCGAGGAGTTGGAGGCTGAGCTCGCTAGAGCCCGGGCCGAAACTGAACAGGCCAAGGCTGAAGCCGTACAGACTAAGGCTGAAGCTGAGAAGACGAAGGCTGCGGTTGATAAATACATTACCATGTACTTAAGGGATGCTGCGGCCGTTCAAGCTGAGTTGAGGGAGGCCTCCGACCGGGGAAAGCGGAGCAAAGATTTGGCTAATGCCAAGCCCGGAGGGAAACTCTCGAGGAAATCCATGCCCGGGGGTTCAATCTTGCCGAGGAGATAGCTGAGGCAAAGGCGCAGGAAGCTGATGCCAGGTTTCTTGTCTCCTCCGATGATGAGGACGTAGCGAGTGGATCCGGGGATGGGGAAAGTGAAGAAGATGTTCCCGAGGGAGAGGAGGCTCCCGAAGATAGAGCTGCTGAAGGTGCAGTTTCTGAAGATGACGCTTCCGGGGGTGTGACCCCGAAAATAGATTAGGTTTTCATTTTCTTTTTTGTGCAAGCGCCCTTCGCGGGCGTTGTAAATATGTTTTGTAAAACACCCCCCATGAATATAAAGTATCTTTTCGCCCTATCCTTAACTTGTGTTGAATTTTATTTTGTTCTCATTTGCGGAAGACTTCGATAATTCGAACAATCAGTCCGAGTATTAATTTGGACTCAGAACATAATAAACCCTTAGGTTTTTATTAATCAATATAATACCCATTAGGGTTTTGTTCATCCTTGAATCAAACATAAATCAATTTGATATGAGCTTGGAATAGTGGGACTCTTGAGTCCGAGTTGAGTGAGAGCGAGGTCTTGAACTTTATATGGTTTGGCCCTTAACTCTTTTAGGTTGGCCCTTAGGCTCTTTAGGTTGGCCCTTAGGATCTTTTGGTTGGGCCAATTCGGCCTTTAAAGTGGCTATACTTTATCCCTCTTTTCGGCTAAAAGACTTAGTAAAAATTATCTATGCCTTAGCATGTGTTTTTTATACCTGTTTGGGTTTTTCGGAGGTTCGACGTATCGGAACCTTATTAGTAGTTTGTTCGCGCAAACATAATTGAATACCTCTTGAGGTATTTCCGAAGGCCGACGTTATCGAAGCCCTTGGATTATTCGAGGACTGAATTTATCGAGGCCTTCAGATTTTTCGAGGCTGAATTTATCGAAGCCCTTTATATTTTGCTTTTGCCGAGGGTAGCCTAATTTAACCGATTTTTCAAAGTGTTTGAAGTCCTTTAATTTATAGCGGAAGACGGACGTCTCCAAGCCACATTATTTTGGTCGTAGCCTTTATATGACCGTAGTCTTTAGTATGGCCGTAGCCTTCGGGTATGTCTCTTGGACCTGTTTCCCGAATAACTTTCTGAACTTGTTCGAAAGGTCAGTCTCCGAGTATATTGGCCTTGTCCTTTGTTTCGTGGGGGTGCCTCTTTGAGGTCTTATGAGTCCGAGTTTTCGATGACTCGAATGTACTGTCTGTCGACTATAGTCCCCGAGTATTCGAGGGTGGTTTTATGCTTTGGATCTTGAGCCATTTCCCGTAGGATTATAAGTGTAGAGTTCGTGTAATTGTAGACTTCTTTGAGACACAAAATGTTTTTGATATTAACAGGATGCTTCTTCAAATAATCGATACATGCGTACATGCTTTTGCCGTCTGGGCTTGATTATTCTATATGGACACGGTTCATCTGAATAATTTGGCCCATTACAAAGTTTTCCTATCGAGGCCCTCTTAGGCATGAAGTATTTTCCTTGGAAACATAATCTCTGAGGGTGATGTCCCCTAATATTCGAGGTTGATTGAAAAGAGACCTTGGATACTGTTGAGTTCTCCTTAGGTAGCACATAATTGTTGCCTCGTTAAAAACCTTGCCAGTAAAACCCATTTGGGACAAAATCCAAGCTAAGGAAAAAAGAGTGCAACGTATGCTTTAAAACCTAAGGTCTTCGTGTAAAAGGGTTATCTTCGAGGTAGCGTATTCTTCAATGGCTTCGATCGAGAATCTATAACAAGTTAGTTTTAAACTCAAATGGACGAAGGATAAATTCATACCTTAGCAGTAGTACTGTTTGAGTAACGATATGTTCCAGTTGTTTGGTAGTTGTTCACCTTCCATTGTGCTGAGTTTGTAAGACCTTTTACCGACAACTCCGAGGACTCGGTACGGTCCTTCCCAATTCGGGCCTAGCTTGCCTTCATTAGGGTCTCGTGTATTGAGGGTGAACTTTCGTAAAACTAAGTCCCCGATTCCAAAGTGTCGAAGATTGGTTCTTCTATTATAGTATCTTTTGATCCTTTGCTTTTGTGCGGCCATCCGAACAAGCGTTGCTTCTCGCCTTTCATCTAATAACTCGAGACTAGCATTCATAGCCTCATGATTTGACTCCTCCAATGCATGTCGAAACCTGGCGCTGGGTTCTCCGACTTCGATGGGAATGGGGGCCTCGGAGCTATATACTAAGGAAAACGAGGTGGCCCCCGTGCTGGACTTCGCATCGTCCAATCTTTTCTTCAAGTTTCGAACAATAGTTTTGTTGTGGACTCAGCCTGTCCGTTTACAGTTGGGTGATATGGTGTTGATAAGATCCTCTTTATTTTGTGCGCCTCGAGGAATTTCATCACCTTGCTGCAGATGAATTGTTTTCCATTGTCACACACAATCTCGGCAGGTATCCCGAACCGGCATATGATGTGGTCCCAAATGAAGTCGATAACTTCTTTTTCTTTGACCATCTCGAAGGCCTGTGCTTCCACCCACTTAGAAAAATAGTCGGTCATAAACAGAATAAATTTGGCTTTTCCTGGGGCCGTTGGTAGAGGGCCGACTATATCCATCCCCCATTTCATGAAAGGCCATGGGGATAGGACTGAATGGAGTTGTTCCCCAGGCTGATGGATCATTGGTGCGAATCGTTGACACTTATCACATTTTTTGACATATTCCTTAGTATCTTTTTCCATGCTATCCAGTAGAAACCTGCTCTGATAACTTTGCGAACCAAGGACTTGGCGCCGGAATGATTCCCACAAGTGCCTTCGTGAACTTCTCTAGGGACATAATCGGTGTCCCCGGGTCCCAAACATACCACCAACGGCCCATCGAATGTTCTTCTATACAATGTTCCATCCTCATCTAATGCAAACCTAGCAGCTTTGGCTCGTACCGTTCTCGATTCTTTGTGGTCCGATGAGAGTTTCCCGTTTTTCAAATAATCGATATACTTATTCCTCCAGTCCCATGTCAGGCTCGTTGAATTTATCTCGGCATGAACCTCTTCTACCACAAACTTTGATAATAGGACAACAGCCGACCGAAGATCCCAGATTGGCAAACGCATCAGCCTCGCTATTTTGCTCTCGAGGCACATGATCCAAAGTCCACTCCCTGAAGTGGTGCAGAGCTACCTGTAGCTTATCCAAGTACCGTTGCATCCTATCCTCTCGGACCTCGAAACTTTTGTTTACTTGGTTTACAACCAATAGAGAATCGCACTTGTCCTCGATGACTTCTGCTCTCAAGCTTTTAGCTAGCTTAAGACCTGCAATCATAGCCTCATACTCGGCCTCACTGTTAGTTAATCTTGGAGCTTTAATAGACCGCCTAATGATATCACCGGCGGGTGGCTTCAAGACAATGCCAAGCCCGGATCCTCTCATGTTCGAGTCACCATCTGTGAAGAGGGTCCATACCCCCGATGTTGTACCAGAGCTTAACAGGAGTTCTTTCTCCACTTCGGGTAAGAGGGTCGGCGTGAAATCAACCACGAAGTCAGCTAGGATTTGAGACTTGATGGTTGTTCGGGGTTTGTTGATACTCATTTTTTCCCTATATATTTTTAGATATGCAAAATAGCATATATATGCACATATAAGCATGCACAAGGTTTTTATAATTTTTTCCATAATTTTAAGAGTTGAAATTGATTTACTTTCTCCCCTTTTATTCATAAAATCCCCAATAATTATTTCCCAAACTATTGTTATGATGATTTATTCATTTCATTTCTATACTTATACCAAAATATAATTAATATAATTTTTATGCATTTTTATAATCACATTTGGTATTTTTCGAGCTAAATTGCATATAATTGCAATGTTATCCCATTTATTGTATAATTATATTTTATATGCGTAAAATTGGTCCATATATTTTTAAAAATGTTAATTATATATTTTTAATCATTCTGGTATAGAAAGATTATTTTCAGAAACTATTTTATTATTTATTAAATTAAAATAGGGAAATTTGGCTATTTAAATCATAGCCAGATTTGGCTTTCAATTTTAGCCTAGTTAAACCCACTCCTCGCCCCAATTTCCTCCCCAATTAACCCAACCCAGACCCTATAAACTCCTACCCAAACCCGGAATCCATCTACCCGGTCTAATCCTGACCGTTGATCTCCCAGATCAACGGTCCAAACGAGCCCTTTCCTTTTTAATCCTAAGGACCACTAACCCTATCTCATTTCTGAGATTCCGCCACCCTCAAACTCTCTCATATCCTCTCTTCTCTAAACCTAACCCTAATCCCCTTCAATCACCGCCTTCATCTCCGGCGACCACCTTTCAACCCCAAGCCTCTAATGGTTCCTCCATCGCCTTGCTCATCATCTCTGAGGCTTTCAAGGGCCCTGGGCCATACCGATTTGGATCTAGGGTTTCTATTTCTGTTGTTCATGGCTCTTCTGGTGTGATTTTGGACAAATCACACCATTTTGTTACGATCTTTGAAGTGTATAGCAGGTGCTTCCGTTTCTATTTGGGTTTCCTTTGAAACCCTAACTTTGTTTTATCTTAGATCTGGGCTATTTTTTAACGATTTAAGTCTGTTCCTTTCTATGTTTTACACTATTCTCAAACTTCTTTTGAAAATCATCAACTTTAAGCCGTTTTACTTTCTTTAAAGTTAGGGTTTCTCAGAGTTCTTCTGCACTCGTTCAAACTGATTTTTCTTTATGTTTAAACCTTTTCCTTGCATATCTTGACTGATCCTATGTTCTTACTGCTTTTTCAACTCGCCTCTGTTAAAAGCCCTAATTTTTTTAGATCTTCTTTGCCTTGGTTCTATGCGTTAACCTGACTACTTGATTCTTGTTAAGCTTCCGTGGTTACCATGCTTCGAATGTGTTTTACCGATTCCTAGCCTACTTATATCACTTATGTGTGTATTGTTCATCTTGTTTGTTCATCTCTTGCCTCTTTCTGTCGATATTGCTGACCTTGCTTGTTTGCTACGTCTGTTTGATCTTCTCTATTTATATGTTGAAGTACAGAATCATGACTCCCTTTTGATTGATTCTGATTTCCTTAGTTGATGGTTTAATTGAAAGATTTTCTTTTAAAATCCTAAAATTCTACTCATTTGTTTAAATTGACTGATTCCATTACCTTACTTGCTGTAGTACTTATTTTACTGATCATCCTATTGAGTTTCTGACTTAGTCCTAATTGACTACTCTATGCTTACTGAACTTTGATTCTTTCCTAATTAATCATGTACCGATCCTTCTTGCTTTATATACTGGTTCTTACCGTTTGAATTAATTCCTTAACTTAAGGGGGTACTTCCTCGATTTTCTAATTGATTGATTCTGAGTTCCTCAATTATTAGGCAACTATGATTCTTACCTTATTTTCTACTATAAATACTCTAGTCTTTCACTAACACAGACACGAACACTTGGGTTCAAAAATTATCTCTCATACTTTAAAAAAAATCTCTGCTCTCTCTCGTGCTATTTGCTATTGCTAGCCGGCTGCAAGCCAAGGCTAACCATTTGTGCTCTCCTGTTCTTTTCATTCTGCTTACTCTGCTCTTCACTGGTATGTCCTAGTTTCAATTTTAAGTTCCAACAACAACATAATTCTCTTATTGTTTCAGTTCTTCTTGTTTCTGGTTTGCTTCTATTTGTGGTTCTATTGCGAAACTTGTAGTTAAGAACACATTACTAGCATGTTATCATATCTTCCCCCTTTCCTTTAGATTTGTGAGCACGTCCTACCAGTTGTCTCTTACTTGTTGTATATTTACCATACTATGTCCCATGGATCCCAAATCCCTATCACCCCTCTATGTGGTTATGTTCTTCATTCCTAGTTTTGTGACTATGCCAGTGCCAGCTGTTTAAAACTCGTCTGAACCAGTCCTAGACCTTGATGGGTTCTGTGTTTGCAACCAATTGTTCTATGTGTCCCAAACCCCTTGACCCCTATGTGTGACTCTTGAATTTACTTGGTTCTGTAAACTAACTGTGTTTGGACTCTGTTAACTATTCCAATCTCTTTTTTTAAACAATCTCTACTGAATTGCTTTCAAGAAAGGCTTTTGTTAATCACAGTTTCTTACTAAAACCTTTTCAACTTGTGTCCATCACTTCTCACTCTACTCCTAGTCAATAAGTTCTGCCCCCTCTTGTATGTGTACTGCCTTGGGATCCTTTGAGAACCCTCTGAACTCTGGCATACTGAGGCTGGCCTTTCCACACTACACTTGTCCAATTCTTGATTTCTATGTCTAGTTGTAAGCACTGCCCGGGATCCTTGAGATCCTTAGGGAACTTTGATGCACCTAGACTATGATTTTGTCTATGGAACTGAGGCATATGAGACCATTGGAGGCTTTGGGAAACCTGGGCCTAATTGAAGGCTCCCTATAGAATAGCTTCTTGATTTTCTGTTTTCATTTATGTAATTCATTCTTTGGTCTGTAATAATTCGTAAACAGATATTGGGGTGTTTAGTAAAAAGGGGTGGATAGATACATATTTTCTGGGGTAATACGGGTAGGAATCCTGCTCTTAGGACTTTACTCTTTCAAGTCTGTTTGTTCTAAATAGAAAACATGCTCTTAGGACTTTACTCTTTGAATCTGATTGCTTTGCCAAATAGAAATCATGTCCATAAGACTTCATCTTTAAGTTTGTTTACTCGTCAAGTAGAAACCATGTCTATAAGGTTTTACATTCTGTCATGTTTCAGAAACCATGCATATAGGTTCCAAGAAATCATGTCTTAAAATCAGTTTAATAATAGATACCATGCCTATAGGACTTAATTCAGATATGGTTATAAGGAGTGCTTCTGTATGTTCCCACATTAGCAAATCGACTAAAATCAGTAATACACCTAGATATCATGCCTATAGGGAATTCTACTTTACAATTCTGTCTCATTTAGTCTAATAAGTCACTTGGTCACGCCTGGTTCGTTTTAAATTGGTCTTATTAAGTACTAAGCACTTTCTGGAATAAGTTCCTCAAAACTGCCCCAATCTCATTAGATATCATGCCTATAAGTATTAGCGGAGCCTATTTCAAAAATCTGTATGACTGCATTAATATAGATGTCAGTATCCTGCGTATAGGCAAGCCTCTAGGTCATTTTCAAAATTGCATATTCTGAAACTGTCTCTATCGCTTAATGTTTTCTGATCCTAAAAGGCTTTAAAAGGAGTCCTTGGGAAACTGCTAGGGTACAATTTCTGAACCTAAAAAAGGGTTTGTTTGTTTCTGCATATTCACTTAGATATCCTGCTTTAGGACGTTGTCTAATGAAAGACCTTAACTGTGCTTGAGTCGTGCTGCTTATGTGTTTGATTGGGGAGGAAACTCTGAGCCTTTTAAATTTCTCCCATTATGTGTGAAAGTCCTATATGCTTTTTGACTGTCGCCTTAGAATTTTTGCCTTTTAAAACTTTAGGGGTACGTCTAGAACCACCTATAGGCAGAGGTCCTAACTCCCTCCAGGACCATTAAGATGGGACGGGTAGCAGCAGGCAATAGGAATCGTTGACCAAACACTCGCTTTGCATGACCAATAAGGGGATGGGAAGGGTAGATATGGATATGATGACCGGTGCGCTAATGCCACGAGTAGCCCCTTTCCAAGGAGTGATTACCGGGCATTGTACTGATGTGGTCCTATAGGATAACCAACCTAGGACCCCTATTCACCAAATCCTTTCTTTAAAACTTTGTTTTACAACTTGTTCAATACTTTATCTTACTACTTGACTCTAACGTGCTTTACTTGCAATCTATTTGATTCAACTATTTACTTATAATGGACTGATTTGTGAATATAAGTTCGGCCGGGACCCACAGTTGTGGACCAAGAGGGGTGCCTAACACCTTCCCCTTGAGGTTATTTCGAGCCCTTACCCTAATCTCCGGTAATGCAAACCAACCCAAGAGTTAATCGCTCTAGGTGCCCTAACGCACCATAATCCGTTAGGTGGCGACTCTTCAAATACCCAATTCCCAAAAGGAAATGAGTCATTACACCTCGTGAATGTCGAAACCCGGACCTCTCTCCCCATCAAAAAGGGAAAGGGAACAGGGGGCGCGACAGGATGGTGACTCTGCTGGGGATAATTAGGCTCTTACCATAACGAACTTGCTCTTATAAATTAGTCCAAGCATGCTTTATCCATACCCTCTTCCCTTATTCTAATTTTGGCTGTCTGTTTTCTTTTAAGCATTTATTGTTCTTTATTCTTGAAACTGACTAGTCGTTTTGTTTCCTTCTTTTTTGTAACTGTCTTTTAAATGTTAAATACTGTATTTATTTTTCCTTACGTGAAAATACTTGACTACATGTTATTAACTGCTGCATAAATCATGCTCCACATCATATTCCACTCGTGCGTATCAAATCCTATAGCAACGGTTTAATGAGTGGTTGCGCTCTTCCTATTTACTACCCTTAAATTCGGAAAGGCTTATTTGCGGTAAAACCAGTCGATCAACGGTGCAGTCGATGGTTCCGTGCCTTTCCCCTCGAGTTGTCCGCTCGAGGGTACTAGTCTAAAACCCCATAGAAACCTTACTCAGGTTAAAATTGTGCATGCATCATGGTCAAACCTAATCGGATCAGTTATGTTGTCCACATAATGATCCTTTAAGATAAGCCTTATCCAAAGTCCATCGGGTTTTCCATAATCCCAACGGACACAACCACGTTCTGTGCATTAATTTGGAGAACTAAGTGCCGATATATTGATCACAAATATATAAATAGTCGAGTCTGGTGGGGGTAATATCTAACCTTTTGTTTTGCAGAAAATGAGGCACGAGGTCCCAGCTTTGTTAGCACACCCTCACTCTTGCTAGACTGGTGGAGGAATCTTCCACTAGATGACCAAATCAATGAATGAAAAGAGAGGGCCGCAAAATCTAGCGAGAAGCTTGAATACCTGGAATACAGCCTGTTGGAACTGGAAGGAAAAGTGAGGAAGAGAGTCACCGACTGCCAGAACGCTGAGGGAAATGAAGAAGGACATTTGGCAAAGGCATTCTTACTAATGAGCCTACACAAACTGGGGGGATTTGATCGACAAGAGCATTCAGCCTGAAGAAATTCCTTCCGAGACCAAATAGATTAGGTTTACTTGTTTTTCAAATGTAATAAGGCCAGGTGCTAGTAGTAATTTGTCTTTTTCTATTATCTTGGTATTGTTTTGGGATTCGTCTATTTTTACATTATGAAATAAAGCATTTATTGGCATTAAAAGTTCTCCAAATCTACTTGTCGCTAGGCCTACCTCGGGCACAACTAGGCTCCCAAATTAGGATGCGAATTTATATTTCCACATATTTGTTTAGATCCTGCAAACATTTCAGAATCATTACTGACTTGTTTACCTTTTGTTTTTCCTCTTTTTTGATTATTCCCATCCCCTGAGGTTGGTTCACTCATACTGGCATTATCAGCATACCTAAAGGTCCTCCACATCCTCCTCTTCCAAGTGATCCTAAAAACAAAGGAAAAATCAGAATAAATGATACAATGCGGTGCAATAATTGAGGAGGAGGAGGAAGAAGGCCTCACTATTCAGACTATGGAGAAGGCAGCCGTTCTCAGGAATTGGACCGTTACACCATCCCGAGCCCGCTGGGTCCCTGGGTAGCTTGGCAAAATTTACTTCTATAAGCCATTCTAGGCGTTTAGGATTTCCCGTAATTTTGTTTTAAGTTTTATTTGTTTTCCAAAATGAATGCTCGATTCATCGAGCCGTACTTTGTCTGGATAATTTTTCAAGTTTTAATCAAATGAATTTTCTCTTTATTATTCACTACTATCTTTGCACTTTTTCTTTTCTACAACATTATTATTACTTTTCCTGATGAACCAGTGACTGTGACATGTAATGAGGCAACGCAACATGAGAATAGTGATTCAGAGGAAGAGGATGAGATACCTGAGGAAATTGTCAGGGAGGTTGAAAATTTTGAGAATAAGCCTAAGTCAAATTTGGATGAGACCGAAGCGGTAAATTTGGGAGACGTCGAGACCGTCAAGGAGACCCTCATCAGCATTTACTTGTCACCAATAGAGAAAGAAGAGTACGTCCGGTTCCTAAGAGAGTATGAGGACGTTTTCGCATGGTCATATGATAACATGACCGGTTTGAGCACGTCCATAGTGGATCACAAGTTGCCCACTAATCCCATGTGTCCGCTGTCACACCTCCTTTTTACACACCTACCCCGAAGGATAATGTATAAGGGAGTTTTTCCATTTAAAGTGACATTATTCGAAATGGGATTATTTATTTATTTTGAGAGTCGCCACTAGGGATAGGTTTGGCTTTTGGTGTCCCAAGTCACCGGTTTATCTTGAATCCCAAATCGAGGAAATTTCGACTTCCCGAGTGGAGTCTGCGAACCAGAAATTCCGAATAAGGAATTCTGTTGACCCGAGGGAAGGTGTTAGGCACCCCCGGATCCCGTGGTTCTAGCACGGTCGCATAAATTATCATAAATGGCTAAAATCTGATTTTTATACATGTTGTCCTATAGTGCAATTTTAAAGATTATTTACCGCTTTTAATTAAACATTTTTAAGAAAGTGAACGTCGTTTAAAAAACGTGTTTTTGGATCACGTCACATGAAATGCACCCGGATCCTCGACACATTTTTATCCAACGTTTTGGGATTTGGATTTGGGTTGCATGAAATGCACACCCATATTTAGCAAGGTAAAATTATTACAAAGCGCGCCTAAAGCGACTAACGGGTTATTATCTTTGCGGGAGGCTGTGAAATTCGCTAAACGGCACGTCCCGGATTCTAAGTACTTTAGTATAAGCATTTAAAGCTGGCCATACAATTTATGCATTTTATTTGGCGTGGCGCACCTCAGTTTATTTTTTTAAGGGCCATCCTAGAGCAAACTATGATTTCTATTGAATTTGTCTCTAAAGGGCCCTAGTTAATTAATATTATTAATTGCTATTATTTAAAGTGACCAAGGAATTTGGACTTCAAGTTCAAGTCCACACTTGAACAAGAGGCATACCTCTTAATTCAAGCATGCTACTTAAGTAGAAGGCCCAAAGCCTATGTCATACAATTGATCCTATAACTCTAATGTGACTTTAAGTCTTCAGCATTCTTTTGGGCCTCCAAAGTCAGTCCAATAATGTAGAAATATGATCAGATTCGTATTGGGCATTTAGACAACAAATTTTAGGCCCAACTTTATTCAAATAGGAGGCTGCCGGGTTTTGGCCTACCTGAGCCCACAACCAAATATTGACCTCTTTATGGATCTTCAGCTGTTGATTTTAATTCATAGCTGTTCGAATAGAAGACTGATTTAATTCCAAAGTTTAATTCTCCTCAAATAGCCCTTGTTTTATCAGCAAATAAATGACAATCCAAAGAAAAATTTGAGATTTCAAAACCAAATTAGTTTCAAACAACACGTTCCATGGTCTTTATGTATGACTTAACCCTGTAAACGGACAACTAAACTATTTCTGCACTTGAACTGTGAAGCATGTTTGATTTAATACTAACATGAATGAGAAATTCATTTTAAATCCAGCTTCGAATCAATAACTCATTCTAAACTCGACTTTTACATGGATATGACAACTACACCTGAACTAAACATACTAAAACTAATATTCCTGCTAACTTCCCATGACAGTTGAATATCCGATTATCAATCACAAAAGCATGTTAATGGTTTCAGAACCAGCTTCAAACCTGTAACAGTTTTCAACTAAAAAGGATGAACTAATACATGAGACCAAGCTATGTTTATGTAACGACCCGACCGGTCGTTTTTAGAATTTACGCCCCGATCCCCCATTAACTGTTTCCCCTAAGTTCATTTCTGCTATTTTGGTTTGCCGGGACGTTCGGTGTTGAGTTTTGGAGAGTTTTGGGACACTTAGTCCCTAAATGAGATCTTAAGCGTTGAAAAATGGTCCGTAATCAGAATAGTGTGAAGACGACCTCGGAATGGAAATCCGATGGTTCCATTAGCTCCATTAGGTGATTTCGGGGTTGGGAGCGTGTTCGGAATGTATTTTGGAAGTCCGTAGCTAATTTAAGCTTGAAATGCCGAAGTTTGAATTTTTGAAGTTTCCGGTCCGATAGTGAGATTTTGATCCGAGGGTCGGAATGGAATTTCGGAAGTTGCAGTAGCCCCGTCATGTCATTTGGGAGGTGTATGCAAAATTTTAGGTCATTCAGACGTGGTTTGGTTAGGTTTTTTGATCGAAAGCGTATTTTGAAGATTTGGAAGTTCATAAGCTTGATTTTTTGTTTGATCCGTCATTTCGATGTTGTTTTATGTGATTTGAAACTTTGAGCGAGTCCGTGTTAGGTTATATGACTTGTGTGTGTGCTTAGACGGGGTCCCGGGAGCCTCGGGTGTGTTTCGGATGCTCAACGGGTCATTTTCCTCCTATTTTGAACTGCTGTTGTTGCTGCTTCTGATATCCTTCTACGCGATCGCGAAGCTTCTCCCGCGATCACGATGCATTGTTGAAGACCACCTCGAAACCCTTCTTCGCGTTCGCATCTGTCTCATCGCGTTCGCGAAGCCCAGTTTATTTCCTCTTCGCGTTCGCATAGGCTTTCACGCGTTCGCGTATAGCAACTTCTGGACCTCAATATTTTCCTTCAACGCGTTCGCGTTCATGCTTCCGCGATCGCGAAGCACTATTTTTCTCTTCTCCGCGTTCGCGTTCTCATCATCGCGTTCGCGATGTACATTTCTGGGCCTTCTCGAATTTCCTCTATGCGATCGCGATCGTTGTTCCGCGATCGCGATGAACAAATCGCTGGGCAGACAGAATTAAACCCCAAATTCGAGGGTTTCACCATTTTTATCACATTTTGACTTCTAGAGCTCGACTCTTGGCGATTTTTGAAGGGATTTTCACCTGGGCGACTTGGGTAAGTGCTTCTCACTCGAGTTAGACCAATTTCCATGAATCTCCTCTTAATTTCATCCTTTAATTTCAGATTTTGAATGAAAAATGGGTAAAACTTCATAGACCAAATTGTTGAGTTTTGAGGGGGTGTTTCACCTCCGATTTGGGAGATTTTTATATGGTTAGACTCGTGAGGGTACGAGGGTTCTGAAAATGTAAAAATTATCCGATTCCGAGACGTTGGCCTGAGGGGCGTTTTGGTCATTTTGCCTAATTTCGCGCTTTAGCTTTGAATTAAATAGTAGGATCAGTTGCTTGAGATGTTATTTACAATGTGTGATTTAATTGAATAGATTTGGGCCATTTGGAGTCGAGTACTCGTGGCAAGAACGTGGTTGCTAGTTGATTTTAGCCGGTTCGAGGTAAGTATCTTGCCTAACCTTGTCTGGGGGACTTCCCCTTAGGATTTGAGTCTTCCTTGTTGATTGTATTCCCTGTACGCGAGGTGACGAGTGCGTGCTCGGATTTATTTGTGGAAAATTGCCCTTTTAGGCTCTTAGGTACTTGTAATCACCGAATATGAAGTTGTTCTGGATACGATTGAGTTCCCTGTTATTAGTTCCACCTCTACACGACTTACTTGGAATTTATCTGCCCTTTTTGGTTATTCTTGTTGCCTAAATGACTTTTACTTGTTTAA
>NW_017671577.1:0-53483 GCF_001879085.1 Nicotiana attenuata | reverse complement strand
TGAAGGGTTTGTGTTTGTAGCAGAGCATGGTGGAGCAGTGAAGATGTTAGGAGCTGCTCCTGCTGGGAACACCTGGGGGCGGACCTCAGAAGGTGTTCCGACGAAGTGAGCGGTCATGGTAGGTTGTCCCAACGGAGTATGAGGGTGGCTGATGGGGATATCGGAAGTACCCCCAAATCTAGGGAATAGTTCAGGAAATCCAGGGATGGCGCTTGGAGGCTCCCTTCCATTGGTCCAGGCGTCCCACATCTCCATGAGTCGGAGACGTAGTATCCGGTTCTCTTCAGCTGTGACAGACTCAGATGCCGGGATCCCCGAGACGGGCTGTCCTGAGAGATGGGAACTGCGGGCAAAGTCATTTCTGTAGACATTTCCACACTTCCTTTCGATCTGGTAAAGTATTGATGCGATGCCAGCTTACCACAACCAACCACCGTTTCTAAAAGCTAGGCTGGAATTGACAGCAACACACGGTTAGTTTGAGACAAGTAACAGATAGGTAATCGCACATTGGGGTGTGATGCACCTATATAGTTAAACGGATGTCTACATGTTTGCACTGGTTGCATGCGTCATCTCGGCTTTTCTTTTTCTATTTTCTCTTCTTTTGATTTCTACTCTTTGTTTTTCTTGCTTTTCTTTCTCTTTCTATTTTTCTCTCATTTTTCTTTTCCCTCAGTTTTTCATTTTATTTCCTTCCCTTGTATTGTCTCCCCTTTTTTTCTTTTCTTAGGGTTACGGTCGAATCCTATGGAGATTGCCTACGTATCATGACCCCGCATGAATCAGACCAAGCGTAGTTCTCGCAAATAAGGTAAATAAGCTAACTCTTTTTTTTTGGAATTTTGAAAGAAATGCTTTAAAAGAAAAAGGGAAATATATTTTTTTTTTTTTTGATTTTGATTTTCCTTTTGATTTTTTGAAAGAAAGACTTCTAAAGATTTCTTTTCTTTTTATTGCAACTTTGGGAATTTTTAGAAGTAAAAAGAAATATTTTATTTTATTTTATTTTTATTTCAGAAAAGGGACTTTTACGAAAATATTTTGGATTTTTGAGCAAAAATATTTTCGGACTCAATTTTTCAAAATTTGTATTTTTTTATATTTTTTTATTTATGAAATAAAGACATCTAAGGAGTATTTTAATGATTTATTTTGACCTAAAAGGAAAAAGTGGCTATTTTTCAAAAAATTTATTTAAGCAAACAAAGACTCGGTTTTGCAGATACGGCCTTTCAGCACTTCTGGGAGGAAGATTTTAAGGATGTGCCTGTTAACCGTTTAAAATGATTCAGGGTGGTTGTTCTTGCAAAAACACCCTTCCGGCGTCCTTTTGGGGACATTCGGCTTATTTTAAAACAAGAATGGCATCACCCGACTTATTTTGACAAAAATAAAAATTTTGGTATTTTTTGGCTATTTTGCAAAAGGGAGGTTGGACCCGATGAGGGTTGCCTACGTATCTCACATCCGGTGAGAATCAAACCAGCGTAGTTCGGGCAGATTTGTCAAAACCAAATATATTTTTTTGAACAACAACCTTTTCTTTTATTTATTTTTTCAAATATTTTCCTTTTTTCATTTTTTTTTCAAAAATCCGGTAGCATTTCGGTACTATTTGGGCATTGGTTTTTTCAAAACAAGTGGTTATCCTCACTTAGTCCTAACACTGCTATTTTTCACAATTTTCTCTTATTATATACAAGCCGGTCAACATGCAAAGCCGAGCAAATAAATGCGCAAGTAGCACGTAAGAAGCATCAGGATGGTCTTTTTCATTTCAGGTCACCTGTCCTAGACGGACCCAACCCCTGTGTTGAGTCCCCTAAGTCAAATGCACATGATGCAAACAAACGTTCCTACTAGGGATCCGGCATGAGGTTTTGTTCTTTTAGGTTTGAACCCTAGGTTTATTGGTCTAGACCTGGCTTACTCGAGCGGACAACTCGAGCCGAGGGGGAGGCAGCATACCGGGGATACAGAAGCTCCGCCGGCTTAGCAACTTATCCGAACCTCGTTCTAAATGGGAAAAGACTCTAAACAGAAGAGAAGCTACACGAAGTGCACCCTTCTCCGTGATGTAGAAGACTCAGAGAGAGGAAGGGATTCGTAACAGTTTATATATACAGTTCAACAAATATCAAAGCGGTAAACATTTAGCACATATAGCATGGAACATGTAGGAAAATCAGATAAAGCCAAATATAACAATTATACTAAGCTCGAATTCTTGAACCCTAAATCGAAATTCTGGGTTCGTATCCCCAGCAGAGTCGCCAGAGCTGTCACACCTCCTTTTTTCTACACACCTACCCCGAAGGATAATGTATAAGGGAGTTTTTCCATTTAAAGTGACATTATTCGAAATGGGATTATTTATTTATTTTGAGAGTCGCCACTTGGGATAGGTTTGGCTTTTGGTGTCCCAAGTCACCGGTTTATCTTGAATCCCAAATCGAGGAAATTTCGACTTCCCTAGTGGAGTCTGCGAACCAGAAATTCTGAATAAGGAATTCTGTTGATCCGAGGGAAGGTGTTAGGCACCCTCGGATCCCGTGGTTCTAGCACGGTCGCTTAAATTATCATAAATGGCTAACATCTGATTTTTATACATGTTGTCCTATAGTGCAATATTAAAGATTATTTACCGCTTTTAATTAAAAAAAATTAAGAAAGTGAACGTCGTTTAAAAAACGTGTTTTTGGATCACGTCACATGAAATGCACCCGGATCCTCGACACATTTTTATCTAACGTTTTGGGATTTGGATTTGGGTTGCATGAAATGCACACCCATATTTAGGAAGGTAAAATTATTACAAAGCGCGCCTAAAGCAACTAACGGGTTATTATCTTTGCGGGAGGCCGTGAAATTCGCTAAACGGCACGTCCCGGATTCTAAGTACTTTAGTATAAGCATTTAAAGAGGGCCACGCAATTTATACATTTTATTTGGCGTGGCGCACCTCATTTTATTTTTTTAAGGGCCATCCTAGAGCAAACTATGATTTCTATTGAATTTGTCTCTAAAGGGCCCTAGTTAATTAATATTATTAATTGCTATTATTTAAAGTGACCAAGGAATTTGGACTTCAAGTTCAAGTCCACACTTGAACAAGAGGCAAACCTCTTAATTCAAGCATGCTACTTAACTAGAAGGCCCAAAGCCTATGTCATAAAATTGATCCTATAACTCTAACGTGACTTTAAGTCTTCAGCATTCTTTTGGGCCTCCAAAGTCAGTCCAATAATGTAGAAATATGATCAGATTCGTATTGGGCATTTAGACAACAAATTTTAGGCCCAACTTTATTCAAATAGGAGGCTGCCAGGTTTTGGCCTACCTGAGCCCACAACCAAAAATTGACCTTTGTATGGATCTTTAGCTGTTGATTTTAATTCACAGTTGTTCGAATAGAAGACTGATTTAATTCCAAAGTTTAATTCTCCTCAGATAGCCCTTGTTTTATCAGCAAATAAATGACAATCCAAAGAAAAATTTGAGATTTCAAAACCAAATTAGTTTCAAACAACACGTTCCATGGCCTTTACGTGTGAGTTAACCCTGTAAACGGACAACTAAACTATTTCTGCACTTGAACTGTGAAGCATGTTTGATTTAGTACTAACATGAATGAGAAATTCATTTTAAATCCAGCGTTGAATCAGTAGCTCATTCTGAACTCGACTTTTACATGGATATGACAACTACACCTGAACTAAACATACGAAAACTAATATTCCTGCTAACTTCCCATGACAGTTGAATATCCGATTATCAATCACAAAAGCATGTTTATGGTTTCAGAACCAGCTTCAAACTTGTAACAGTTTTCAACTAAAAAGGATGAACTAATACATGAGACCAAGCTATGTTTTGCTAAGGCTAACACTAGACAAAAATCATCAGCCAAGGAATCTCAAACAGTCCAGTTATTCAGTCCAATTATACCATCCAGGGTTTATGTAAATACAAATCAAAATTAAACTATATTAAACAATTACATATCATTTAATGTCTATTCAACTATTGATATATAACCGTCCAAACAGGCACAATCTAGTGAGCAAACGTATGAGCATTTCATTCATTTCAACCTCAAAGCTACATCAATTCGAATTCAAGTGTGTACCTGGAGTATAATGAAATAGAGGAGAAGAAGAAAGTCAGCAGCAGTTTGAGTAATTAGCAGGAGCAAATCACAGCAGCAAGGAATCAGTTCATAAACCCAGCAGCAAATCAACTGACCCAGTACCAAATCCGACCAATAAATCACCCAAACCAGCTTGAATACACTCAAAATAACTCGAAATTGAATCCAGAAACCTTCTGAAACTTCAGTGACTAGAATTTGAGCTAGGAGATGAAAATCAACAACTAAAACTCAAAATTAACCTAGGGATTTCAATATAACAGTGTTTTTTTTTTTGGAGTTTTCTATTGGCTTTTCCTTTTGTTTTTTGGTTTTTTTTGAAGAAGCTAAGATCTAAACTGAAGTTTTTGAACTCTAAGAGTTCAGATTTTTGATTTTTTGGATTTGAAATTCGAATGTTTTAATTTTTCAACTTGAAGAGGGCTTTTTGGGGGGGGGGGGATTTTTAGATCTGAACTTGCTGGAGGATTTGTTTAGGTGTTCAAACTTACTGTGCAAGGCAATAAAGACTGCCTTTTATTGGCAAAAACTAAGGGCAACCCTCAGATTTCCATTTTACCTTTAGTCCCTCTTTTATTTTTAGATTTTTAACTATTTAGTCCCTAAAATTTTGGCTTGTTGCCCAAGTCACTGCACTAAAACTACTGAAATTCTAATTAAACCCTCCTCTAGAAAGTTCTGGGAGATTCCAGCATTGTTTTCTATTTTATGAATACCTACACTACCCTTGCTTTTAATCTAAAATTACTAAGACTAGCATAGCCCCTTTTTTTACCCTAGTTAAATTTACTATGGTTAATCAAAGACTAAATTATTCGGCTATATCCATACCAACTAAACTAAGCCTAATAACTAATTGAAACCAAACACTGAACTAAGGAATTACTAATAACAATTACTGATTAAACTAAACTAAACTAAACTAAACTAATTAAAACTAATTACAATAACAACAATAAGGGATTACTAGTTAATTCAAACACTGAAAAACGAGTTAAAAAATCAAACAATGCCCAAACAGGATCGACTAAAGAATTAAAGACTATAAAACATGTATCAAAAATAGAATCAACCGAAAAACTTATTGATTTAGGGATTTGAACTAGCTTGAACTCGAATTTGGTTCTCAAATAATGTTATGTGTTTGTTCTTGCCAAGAACAAACATATAACACGATTTTAAAACCAATCAAACACTGGCCGGCCCTAGAAATTCAAACAACCCTGACAGCAAACCCTAGATCTAAGATTTTAAAAATTTTAGTCGAATTTGGGAAAAATAGCTTGGGGGTTTAGGTAGAGGAGAGTGAGGGGAGTGTATGGTGTGAATTTGGTAGGGTTTGGGTGACGGCGCCGCCGTGCACGGTGGTGGCGGCGCCTAGGGTTTGATATATTTGAGGGTTTTGGTTGGGATTCAAAGAAATTTAAGAATGGATATGGAAAGAGGAGGGAGGGAGTAGACTGTGGTAAAAATTTGGGGGTCATTGGTGACTCGCCGCCGGCGGAGACGATTTCCAGCCGGCGGCTCATGGCGGAGGGTGGCGGAGAAGTGGTGGTGATGTTAGGGGAGGTTTGAGACGATGGTGAGAGGGGGGGTAAGGGATCCGACATTATTATATCACATTAAACCCAGTTCCTGGCCGTAGGATCAAGAATCCTCGACGGCCAGGATTAATTTGCATTAAACGACGCCGTTTTGGTACAAAGGGGCTGGACCGGGTTAGCTCATGGATCTGGGCTAATCCTGAACGGGTTGGGGAAGGGTTCGTTTGGGCTGGCCTCAGAATTGGCCCAAATTACACCAGCCTATTTCTTCTTTCCTCCATTTCATTTTCTTTTGTTGGTTTTCTTTTCGTTTCTTTCTTTATTTATTTAATTTTCAGATTTTGTTAAGTACAAAATTAAAATATAGCTAAAATCTGATTTAACTCTAACATGAGGCTAATTAATTCTCAAAGATTAAACAAATCCTAGTTCAAAAAGAAAACTTAAGGAAAAATCACAATTAAAAGTAAAACAATACAAAAGATTATTTTTAATCATTTTCTCTTATTTTCAATAGTGTTAATTAATTTAAAAGCCTAGAATTGGGTCCTAAATGCAAGTATGCTATTTTGTAAAAAATTTATGACAACTAAAAATGCACACAAAATACACAATCATGCAATGAATTCCTAAAAATTCAAATGATAAAAGAAAAAAATCCTAATTTTAAGAATTCTATAGGAATATTTGAGCGAGGCAAAATCACGTGCTCAGAATATGTGTTTGTGATCCTGCCCCATTGCTAACATGGTGCCCTCCCCCTTCTGTGATTATGTGGATTAGCACAATGTTGCCCGCATACTTAGCATAGTTCCCCATCATGATTCAACCTGTCTAGTGATAATAACCCCAATCAATCCTACAAACATGTTCTTATCAGCATGTGACTATTTCTATGCTAAGTGTTGAATCTGTTTCCCTAAGTTTACATTAAGTTGGCTTTTAAATTCAATGATTTGGTCAACTATTTGCCTAATATGTTCAACTTGGTCATGTTTGTTTAAACCCCTCAATTCCTGTCCCTCAACTTTAGTCTTTTCTCTTTCACCTCTCGCTTAAGCTCTCTTCTTAGTCGGCTGAAAGCCAAGGCTATTCTGGTTCTGTCTTTTGACCTCCCTCTAGTGTGAGCACTGCTCGGTGTCCATGTGAGGCCCTTGTGAACTCTGACACACTAGAACTTGGTCTCCAGTCCCTCCTCTAAATGATCTCTGTGAACTTCCCTAGTGTGAGCATTGCCCTGGGTTCTTGAAGCCCTTGGGAACTCTGACACACTAGGGACTTAGGTTCTGTATGCTCAGCTTTGATATATGGGTGAATCACTCAAAAACTGGTTATTTTGTATCTATGAACATGAATTTTGGAGCTGTTGTGACTTGAAGGCCTGGCCTGTACAGGAGTATTTGGGCCTGCTGTAGGCTCCCTATAGTTATACTTATTCTGTAATTTACTACATTAAATTCCGGTTTGTAATAATTATTTGTAATAGACAATTTGGGGTATTAGTAAAAATTGGGGAAGGGTTTTTATCCTATACTTTCACTGAATGGATAGAAATCCTGCCTATAGGCTCGTTACTTAGCTAAAATATGCTATTGCATGTTCAGTTATCGTGTGTTAGAAATCATGCCTATAGGTGTCCTATTATGTTCAGACATTATATGTTAGCTATCATGCCTATAGGTTCAATATTTGGTTCAATTGTGTTAGAAACCATGCCTATAGGGAATTGTATATCCAATATGTGTGCAAAATGCCTGTTTGCATACTGTCCTATTCAAGTTGTAGAGATTATGCTTATAGGATCTAAAACTGGAAAATTGTAGAAAGCATGCCTATAGGTGTGAATCAACCTAATTATCACTTCTGCCCGTTTCCAAATACTATGTTGTTACTCTTACCAGAAAACCTGCCTATAGGGTCAAATAAGTGATTCTGAATGTGTTTTATGTAATTACCACTGTTTATTATCGCGTAAAATGCCTAGACATCATGCCTATAGGTTTAATCCCTATGTTTAAAATCAGTAGGCAAATCATATAGATTTTGGAAAGTATAATGGCTTTTGCGTATAACTATCCGCTCATTAAATCCAGATTCATATAGAGATCATGTCCATAGGTTTCTGCATTCTTAACTGTTTAAATTCAGCAACTGTCTTTGATAACCAATTTGGCGTGCATTTGATGTCTAAATGCGGAGGCTAATTTGAGCCTATACTTGCTTCTATTTGAAAGTCCTAACCGTTTTTGTCTGTCGCTTAGTATTTTCCCTTTTTGAGCAACCTAAGTTAAGGTCTAGAACCACCCTGAAATAGAGGTCCAAATGCCTCCTAGGCCATAGGCTTGGGACGGGTAATGCACGCAAAAGGCACGGTTTAGAATCAACTAGTGCGCTTTAGGTAACAACTTAAAGATAGTAATCGGGTAGCAGGAGATGATAGTCTATGCCCGCTGAATAATATGAGTAAAACCCCATCTCGAGGGAGTTACGAAGTATTATTTATGTTGCACGAGGCGATCCTTTAGGCTAAAAAACTTAGGACCCCCCACTTCCTTGTCTTTCAATCCATTATTCACGTTTAGTAATTCCTTGTTTATTAGCTTTGATCACATAGACTAATTCATATAATTGAGTTCGTCCAGGACCCATAGTTGTGGACCTCGAAGAGTGCCTAACACCTTCTCTTCGAGGTAATTTAGATCCCTTACCCGATCTTTGATGACGCAAACTAGTCAAACAGAGTTATCTGCAAAATAGGTGCCGTAACGCACCTCAAACCCATTAGGTGGCGACTCTCTCTTTTGAAACCCTTCCTTAAAAGAGTTGTCACGTGTCGAAATCCGATTTTGCGAGAAAAAGGGGCGCGACACTGGGTTGTAGTCAATGCATTCTTAAGCTTCTGAAAGCTCAACAAACACTCATCGGACCATCTGAAAAGGGCACTCTTCTGGGTCAACTTGGTCAATAGGCTGAGATAGATGAGAACCCCTCCACGAATTAGCAATAATAACCCGCCAAACCCAAGAAGCTCCGAATCTCTATAGCTGAAGTAGGTCTAGGCTAGTTCTGAACTGCCTCAATCTTATTAGGATCCATTATAATGCCCTCGAAAGATGCCACATAGCCCAAAAAGGCAACCAAATCCAACCAGAACTCACACATTGAAAACTTGGTTTATAACTGACAATCCTTCAGAGTCTAAAGTACGATCCAAAGATGTTGCTCATGCTCATCTCGACTGCGGGAGAAGACCAAGATATCATCAATGAATACAATCACAAAAGAATCCAAGTAGGGCTTGAACACCCGGTTCATCAAATTCATAAATGCTGCTGGGGCATTAGTCAAGCCAAATGACATCACTAAGAACTCATAGTGACCATACCGAGTCCGAAAAGCTGTCTTAGGGACATCTGATACCCTAATCTTCAACTGATGGTAGCCAGACCTCAAATCAATCTTGGAAAACACCTTGGCACCCTGAAGCTGATCAAATAAGTCATCAATCCTCGGCAAAGGATACTTGATCTTAATAGTGACTTTGTTCAATTGTCGATAGTCTATACACATCCTCATCATTCCATTCTGTTTCTTCACAAACAATACCAGTGCACCCCAAGGAGAGACACTTGGTCTAATGAATCCTTTATCAAGCAAATCTTGCAACTCTTCATTCAATTCCTTTAACTCAACTAGGTCCATACGATATGGTGCGGTAGAAATGCGTTGAGTTCCCGGAACATGATCAATGCAGAAGTCAATATCTCTGTCGGGTGTCATCCCCAGAAAATCAATAGGAAACATCTCTGGAAACTCATGCATGACTGGTACTGAATCCATGGAAGGAACATCCGCACTAGGATCACAGATATAGGCCAAATATGCTAGACATCTCTTCGAGACCATACGTCGAGCCTTCATATAAGATATAACTGTGCTAGTAGAATGGCTAGGAGTCCCTCTCCACTCTGATAGAGGCAACCCCGGTATGGCTAATGTCACAGTCTTAGCGTGACAGTCCAAAATAGCGTGATAAGGTGACAGCCAATCCATGCCCAAGATTACATCAAAGTCCACTATATCAAGAAGTAGATCTACCCTGGTCTCATGGCTCCCGATAGAAGCCACACACGAGCGATAAACATGATCTACCACAATAGAAATCACCCACAGGAACATACACATAAACAGGAGCACTCAAAGAATCACGAAGCATAACAAGATATGAAGAAAAATAGGACGACACCCCGGATCAAATAAAACTGAGGCATCTCTATAGCAAACCCGAACAATACCTATGATGACGGCATCAGATGACTCTGCCTCGGGTCTAGCTGGGAATGCATAAAAAGGGGGTTGAGCCCCACCACTCTGACCTCTGCCTCTCAGACGGCCTTTAACTGGCTGGCCTCCACCTCTAACGACCTGACTACCACCTCTAGCTGCCTGACCCCCGCCTCTAGCTGGTTGTGCGGGCGGTCAGTGTCGGAATCATAGCACGAGTACCCTGTTGTGGTCTGCTGCTCATCAACCTAGAATAGTAATTCCTAATGTGACTTGCATCGCCGCACTCAAAGCAACCCCACGGCTGGCCTAATACTGAGTTTGAGATGATCCTTAATGACCCAAACGACCACTATTATAACACTATAGAGATGGTGCACTGATAAGAGCTGAAGGTGTACTGAATTCTGGCTGCTCGGGACGATACCCATAAGAACCACGACTACTTGAGGCACTGTGTGCTACCTGAAGCGTTGACTAAATCGGCTTGTGAGGATGGCCTCTACCAAATGAACATGTGCCTCCAGATGAGGCATCACTGAAACCACCAAAATGACGAGGCATCTTCTCAGATACCGCCTCTCTACCCTGGCCACAAATCATCTCAATCCGTCTAGCAATATCTACCGTCCGCTGGAAAGAAATATCATCTCCGGTCTCCTTGGCCATCTGTAGCCTAATACCAAAAATAGGACCATCAATGAATCTTCTCACCCTCTCTCTGTCAGTAGAAATCAAGATAGCTACATGGTGAGATAGGTCCACAAATCTGCTCTCGTACTGGATAACAGTCATGCTATCATGTTGTAGGCGTTCAAACTGCCTACGATACTCCTATCTTAGAGG
This sequence comes from Nicotiana attenuata, assembly GCF_001879085.1. NCBI lineage: Eukaryota > Viridiplantae > Streptophyta > Magnoliopsida > Solanales > Solanaceae > Nicotiana > Nicotiana attenuata. The sequence goes on along the minus strand of NW_017671577.1, from coordinate 42,656 downwards.
AAAAAGGAATTAACTTCTCCAAAAATAGCTGTGAAAACTGGTCCCAAGTGAGTGGAGGTGAACCTATTGGTCTGGCTTGAACATAATCCTGCCACCATCTCTTGGCAGAGCCGGTCATGTGAAACACTACGAAGTCGACTCCATTGGACTCCACAATACCCATATTGGACAACACCTCGTGGAAACGGTCCAAATAATGATGTGGATCCTCAGAAGGTGTACCTCCAAATGAATAGGAAAGAGCTTTGTGAACTTATCCACCCCGGACTTTGTAGCAATAACGGGCTGAACTACCCCAACTGTCGAAACCGCCGGAGTCTGATACATGGGAGTCATCTGCTGCGGAGTGTGAGTGGCGGGAGTTTGGGCTCCTCCCCCATCCTGGGAGACAATTGGTGCCATAGGAAATACTCCGGTCTGGGACACACTCTCCATAAGGACCACTAAGCGGACTAAGGCATCCTGAAGTACGGAAGTAGCAATAGATCCCTCCAGGACCTGAGCGGGTGCAACTTGTGCGGTTTGAACGTGGATCTCCTCCTCATGCTCGATTTGAGGCTTTACAATGGGTGATGCTGCACATGCTCTAGGTTGAGCCCTGCCTCTGCCTCGGCCCCGGCCCCTACCCGTAGTAGTGATTGCAACAGGGGGCTCTGGCTCCTGCCCGGCGTGTGTGTCCTCAACATCTGCGAGAGAACAAAAGTAGAATGGTTCAAACATCAGAAATAGAATAAAGTTGCACGATAAAGAAAGAAAGAAGTGAAACTTTTCTAAAAGCCTCTAGAAGATAAGTACAAATGTCTCTGTACCGATCCTCCAGACTCTACTAAGCTTGATTATAACTCATGATACCTAGAAAACCTGGTGCTCTGATACAAACTTGTCAAAACCCCAAATCTGATCATCGGGGCCGTGATGGCGCCTAACATTTACTTGCTAGGCAAACCAACATTAGGTAATTAACTAACCAGTTTTAGCAATTACAACAAGGTGATGATAATTAATAATTAATAAACTCAGATATGAACACTACGTTATAATAAATAACGTGGTACTAAACTACTCCCAGAAATCCGAAATTACAAGTATATGAGCGTTTAGAATACTACAAACATAGTCTGAAGTAAAACATAATACTATCTGAAACTAGAATAACAATAAGCATGGTAGACTGGGACTTCAGGGACTGCGAACGCCAGCAACTCTACCTCAAGTCTCCTGTAGCTGTCAAATCCGAGCAGTCTTCGCTACACGCTGCTAGGACCAATACCGGGATCTGCACAAGAAATGTATAAATGTAATACAACCGACCCCATGTACTCTGTAAGTGTCGAGCCTAACCTCGACGAAGCAATGACAAGGCTATGGCAAGTCACTCACAATAAAACTATAAGAAATAATAATAATAATAATAATAATAATAATAATAATAATAATAATAATAATAATAATAATAATAATAATAATAGAAAACAGGAATAGAAAATAAAGCAGTAAACTCATATAAATGGACCCGATGGTCAACTACCAGAGGGCCCCAGAATAACATGATCTCAAATCTCGTGCCATAATGTCAAGCATAAATCTACAGCCACAAACAACTACAACACATCAAATCTGTTGCGGTGTGCAACCTGATCCCAAGTTTAAACACAACATCTTGCACAACATACATCTCATTTTCAATATCAATATCATATCGTTTCTGGGGCGTGCAATACGGTCCCCCAATATCAATTCCTTTCAATACCGTTGCGGCGCACACCCCGATCCCCCGATATTATTTTATAAACATAAACAACTCAACACCAATACTACTGTAATATCAATAAAAAAGAGAAGTGAAACATGCATAACAATAAGGAACTACCCAAACAAATGGAGGATTATCAATACTTCAAAATCCCAAACCTTTGGCAAAGCAATAATATCAAAATAGCTAGATGACTCACATAAACGAAATAACATAAGAAGGTACTCCAAGTAATATAACGATAAAAACAAGTAGAACGCGAGACAACGAAAATATACAATTAATACAATTAGAAGCATGTAGCAGGTAAGCAAATATTGGGCAAGAAATATGCAAATCGAAACAAGTAACAATTAAACAAAAAATAACAAGTATGTGTAACGACCTGACCGATCGTTTTGAGCATCTACATCCCGTTCAACTATTTGAAGTTTTGAGTAATTTCATATGATGTATTATGACAAGTGTGTATTGTCGGTTTTGGTTTTCAGGTGTTTTGGGATTAGTTTGGAAGAATGAATTTCATGTTGGAAGCCTTAAGTTGAAAGAGTTGACCAAGTTTGAATTTTTGTATTCGACCTCGTTCGGAGTTCTGATGATTTCGTTAGGTCCGGATGGTGATTTTGGACTCGGGCGTATGTCTAGAATTTAATTTGGATATTTATAGAATGTTTCGACGTTGTTTCTTCAAGAATAAGTGGTACCATATTAAGTAAATGAGCTCCAAATTCAGTTTTATTGAAGCATTAGATCCGTACTAAAATTACGGAGCCATAGCAAAAAGAATCGCCGAAATCGGATATTGTGTGAGAGAGTTATGCCCATTTCTGTGTCGGAAAAGATTGTTGTTTTTCTGGGGCAGAGGCAAATCGTAGGTATCAAATGCGATTTATAAGTCTCGGGTGTCAAATGCGACTTGCCTGGACAGATTCTAAAACGGGGGTTTTAGCCATTTTTAATACATGTGGAGCTATGGAGCTCGGATTGAAGCGATTTTTGAGGCGATTTTCACCATATGGATTGGGGTAAATGATTCTAACTCGGTTTCGGTTAAATTACATGAATCTATTGTTGTTTTATCAACAAATTAGTATTTTGGGTTGAAAATGGTAGAAAATTTCATAGGCTTTAATTGAGGATTTGAAGGCCGAGTTGTGCTCGAATCTGAGTAATTTTGGTATGGTTGGACTCGTGGTTGAATGAGGTTCGGATTTTATAATTTTTGTCGGATTCCGAGACATGGGCCCCACGTTGACTTTTGGTTGACTTTTCAAGCGAAGTTGGAAATTTTTATAAATTGTTAAATTGTAAGTATCGGAGTATATTTTGATTAATTTGCACGTTGTTTGACTAGTTTCGGATCGTTTGGCTTGGAATTGAGGAGATACGAAGGCATTCAGAGGTTGATATGTGCAGAATAGAATTTTCGGAGTATTGTTTAGCTTGCTCGGCATTGAATTCGGCTTGTTCGAGGTAAGTAACACTTCTAATCTTCGAGCTGAGGGTATAAACCCCGAATATACATGATGTGATTTGTTTAGAGGTGACGCACATGCTAGGTGACGGGCGTGTGGGCGTGCACCGTAGAAATTGTGACTCAATCGATTCTGTAGAGATGTGTAGTCAATTAACTTGTTATTCTCCATGTATCTTCCATGTGTTAGAGAAATGGAGCTGTGACTCATGTTAGAAATCATGCTTAGGCATATGTTGGTACTATCGGGACCCACTAAGGTCATTTCTGCTGTCGAATTATATGTTTAAATTGAAATTCCGTACTCAGTCATATTCATTCATTTCATATCATATTTCAGTCTCTGTTATTATTTATTGATACACCATATCATCATTTTGGGATAGTTTCATGACATTGTGAGCCCGAGAGACCGGAGAGATTGATGACTGAGTGAGGTCGAGGGCCTGATTGTGAGGATATTTATGGGAGAGGGATGCACGCCGCAGCAGGCTATATTGGCTTTATATATTTATTATTATGGGATTGGGTTGCACGCCGCAGCATGTTTTTATTCATTTATGCCTGGATCTGGCTTATTATAGCACTTAAGCTGAAGGAGCCCCTCCGGAGTCTGCACCCCCCACAGTGAAAACAGTTGATATGTATATTTGGGATGGACTTCCCAGGGCATGGAGTTGCCTTATTTATTTATATTTGGGATGGACTTCCCAAGGGACTTCCCAGGGCATGGGCATGGAGTTGCCTTATTCATTTATATTTGGGATGAACTTTCCAGGGCATGGAGTTGCCTTTTTCATTTATATTTCGGGTGGAATTCCCAGGACCATGGAGTTGCCTTTACATTTATATTTGGGATGGACTTCCCTGGGCATGGAGTTGCCCCTTTTCATTTATATTTGGGATGGACTTCCCTGAGCATGGAGTCGCCCCTTCACATTTATATTTGGGGATGATTTTTCCCTGGGCTGGATTGACCCTATACAGTACCGAGTGACTGATTGTCAGTTATTATATATATGTAATGACCCAGCCGGTCGTTTCATGAGTTACCGCGCCGTTTCCCCCATTTCTGCTTTTTTATGCTTTGATCATTTGTATTATGCGGTGTCGGGTTAGTCGGTTCGAATCCGGAATGGTTTTGGGAAGGGTTTGAGACACTTAGTCTCTTAAGTTGGTGTTTAGTTGGAAAAGTCAGCCGAAAGTTAACATGTGACCAAACGATCCCGGAATTTGGGTTTTATAATTCGAATAGCTTCGGGAGGTGATTTGGAACTTAGGAGCGTGATCAGAATGTGTTTTGATCTCAAATAACAAAACGGACCTATTACAAGTCCCAAACCAAAATCCAAACCTGATAACCATAAAGTGAACCTACGGTTCCTAGGGAATTTCCAAACATTCAAATTGTTAACTTTCGACAAAACAAGTCAAATCAACCTAGGGACCTCCGAATTCAATTTCGGAGTACGCCCGAGTCCAAAATCACAATACGGACCTACCGGAATCGTCAAAACACCGACCCGAAATCGTTTACCCAAAATGTTGATCGTGGTCAACTCTAACCTCATTTTTAGTTAAAATTCTCTCTCTTTTAAAATTTCACATAAAAGCTTTTTGAAAAAGCGACACGGACCACGTACGCAATCCAAGAAACACCAAATGAAGCCACAGGAGGTCTCGGATCATGAAAATTAAAGCTAGTACTCAAAATGACCTATCGGGAGATCTAATACTATAACCAATCAATTTCACTTTAATAATTCTAATACTATATGCACACAAGTCTTTCAGTTGATCTTAATACTTGGAAAGAATACAAAGTTTCCCGCCAAAACAGAAAAAGGAACTGTAATTCCTGGTATGTCCAAGTCCAACAACATGGATCTTAGATATTACTGCTTCAGAAGGCCTTGAAATTACCTCTTCCAGCAAGCTTCTTTCTTCAGTCTAAAAAGCTTCATTTATTTTCTGCTCAAGTGAGGATGCCAATTCTACAATCTAAAAAGCACGATAAGTTCGAACAACAGTAGCGATTCGGATTCCCCTGGCAATTCTATCCTCTGACATAATTTCCTAGTCAACCAGTTATATATTGGTAGACTGCAATCAAATCTGTTCTACTTACAGAGATCATTTGCATACAATTTACATTTTCCTTTAGCTTTGTATCCACAGAATCTAAGCCCATTTTGCAAGACAGACAGACAGGTCAAAAGCTGTTGATAACCTGGCTCTGTGGTTTCACATTTCTCCGGGGAGCATTGTATCCCCTGGTAGATCACAGACAGCAATACCCTAAAGAGAGAAAACATAATTTCAGTCTCACCACCCTTGAGGAGATCGAGGAGAATAACAAACAAAGTAAAACAAAACCTCACCTCCCCTGTACGATGCGCGACACATCTCTTCTCAGCAAGCAACTCGTCTTCTGACTGCAAAACCATAGACAAACACCAGATTAATTAACTTCTTCATGAATGTTTATGTGAACAGAAATTAGCATCTTGAGTTGGAGCTTTTTGGTTTTATATGTTAAACATTTTCCCGCCAATCTGATCTACTAATTTGCCATCAAATGACATATTCTTTTTGCGAAAGAAAAAAAAAAGATGTCCCACAGTTAAAGAGAAAGGGAGATGACCTTCTTTATTCGGCTTCGCAGGTAGTCATCAATTATTACATCCTTGACAAGTTCATAGTCACCATCACCCTGCAAGAAGAAGAATATTAGATTTGCAACGGAAAGGTTAACCAGGTAAATTGGGAACTGAAGGAAATAACCAACATTTGATCTGCATGGCATGCTGAAAACTATACCCTCTGCTATCCCATAAGGATTTCCATCGGTGTACACCTGCATTATCAGATCCGAATCACATAGGAGCTCATAAATGACAATTATTTACCATCTAACCGGACAATAAATAACCATACTAGGTATATCACACATGACAGAAGATGTGGTTGCATTAAAAATATTTATAAGTTTATCTTAATAGTAGCTTGGCTTCCATTTCAGCTAATTATGCCCATTCAATCAGGATTTTTAGTTTGTGGGTATGAAGTGCCACAGCACTCACTATTCCCACTGCTGAAGGCACGTTTGCTGGTACGTCCAATAGTTGATATCTCTATTTGGAAATAAGAAATGACCAAAGTGATACTCAACCACCTTCTAGTGATATTACAATACTTTCTGAAGCCGGGGGTGGGGTGGGGAAAGACATTAACGTTCAGTATGTGCCTTTCCCCATAATAGCTCTTAGAAGTCAGTAATAGACAAATCAATTTTCTTATAATGAAGAATTCATGAACTTACGCCAGTGGAGAACCAATCGCCTTCGGGCGTAGGAGTAACGAGAGACCTTATTGCATCAACAACAGATACAGCAGTCGATGCAGCTGAAGATCTTCCCCATTTCTGAATAAGTACACCACCTCTCTGGAGATCAACGCTATGCATTAGAGACTCTTTTAACAAAAACATATGAAAGGCACAAATGCAAACTCTGAGATTTGAGACCACACCTTTTGAACCTTTTCAGTGAACTCTTCCTCCAACCATTTAGTGTCTCTAATGACCTCTTTGACTGGGAAACCATTAATTTTTGCATTTAAAAAGTCTGGTACCTGATAGCAATAAACTGACTGTTACTTATAGCAGGACTAGTAAAGCAATTGAAAATACCATTGAATGAGAGAATCTTATCAGAAACCTGAGTGGTTGAGTGGTTTCCCCAGATGGTCATATTAGATACTTTGTCATAGAAGACTCCAGCTTTCAGAGCAAGCTGCAAACCATGAGAGTCCTAAGTTAAACGTTTTGTGTTCACCACGGCAAAGAATGAAAGAAACTATATGATGTTTAATGAAGTGGCTTACCTGGCATTTTGCTCTATTTTCATCTAATCTTGTCAATGCATGAAAATTCTTTGCAGATATATCTGGAGCATTTTTCAAGCAAATCAATGCACTAGAGAGGAATAGAGAGATATTAGCAATGAACAGAGTGGTATAGAAAGGAGACTTGCTATCAAGTGAAATAGTTTATTACTTGGTATTACAAGGGTTTCCCACCACTATCACTTTGACATTACGAGATGCAACAGCATTGAGAGCTTTTCCCTGTAATGATTATATGAAAAGCTTGATTCAATAACTTATACTATCTGTCTTCCTTTCGAAACATAAACTCCCAGAACAACTAGAAGAATATACCTGCTCAGCAAAGATTTGGCCATTTATATCCAATAAGTCAGCTCGTTCCATTCCGGGGCCTCGGGGCTTTGCTCCTATGAGAAGTGCCCATTCAGCATCCTGGAACACCTCATAAGGATCTATACCTATGCTGACCTCCCTAAGCAAAGGATACAAGGAGTCTTCTAGTTCCATAGCAACTCCTGCATCATGATATCTAAGTGTTAACTAAAGCAGAAATTCATCAACAAAAGTAGGAATTCCATCGTTTTCCTGCAGTTAGCGATAACGAATATCATAGAAGTAGCCAGTGGCGAAGCTAAAAATTTCCTTCTAGTTCCATAGCAACTCCTGCATCATGATATCTACGTGTTAACTAAAGCAGAAATTCATCAACAAAAGTAGGAATTCCATCGTTTTCCTGCAGTTAGCGATAACGAATATCATAGAAGTAGCCAGTGGCGAAGCTAAAAATTTCCCAAAGGGTGTTCAAATTGAAAAGAAGTGAAAAACTTTCCGACAAAGGGTGTTCAGTATGTGTCATATACCTCTAAAACATAATATTTTACCTCTATACACAGTGTAATTTTTTGACGAAGGCTGGTCTTATAACCATGTGGCTTCGCCACTCAAGTAGCAAAGAGCTGAAAGTTGGGAAATGCTATAAATAAGAAAGTAAACATTTCTAATCCAACGGCAGACAACAAACACGTTATATTCTATAATGTTGGACAAGTTTGTTGGTGCTTAAATCACAAGGACATATAAGATTAGTTTTTCTAGGTAAGCCACAAACGTACCCTAAAAACAAGAAAGAAAAGGAGAAAAGAAGAAAAACATATTAGTCCGTGAAAGATCCTCCAAAAGTTTAGATGTTTATAGGATAGGGAAAATACCTACCTTCAAGGGCTTGGATTGACCGCTCGGACCCCAATAATTTTAATGCTATTGGCTGATCAGGCCCAAAAACTTCACCTGCTGCAAGCTGGACAAATTGAAACGAATTATGTACTTTCCGAGGTTTTATGTGACTGACTAAAAATCTTTTGAAATTGTCATACTGGTTGATAAGAACAAACATGATGATGCTAGATAACACACGTCCAAGCAGTTAATTCATACTTTAAGTTCAATATTAGATGAACCAGCAGTGCATCCAATCTACTTCAGCCATTTTAAAAAAAAAAAATTGGTATTAGATAAGATTCCGTCCACCAAAAATTCTTGCCAAGGAACTGATTAAAATGAAAGATTGTCTACATGGTGAGAACCGGCGGTAGATAGCAGATGAAATTCTGCAACTAAGGAACGTGGTCGCACGTTGCAGATGCAATTTTGACTCTGACAGTTAATCTCGAGGGCACATGACTAACCTCTATGGCTTTTTACATCATGTCGTCCGAAAAATTAATCAAGCATTATGCTCAATATTGCATTCTCTTCATGAAGAAAACTGTGCATGGGCTTTGCGTTTTGGTTTAAGTAGACGTATCTACCATTTACTAAAATTAATAGGGAAAGTGATTCTTACTTTAAAAAGAAGATGATTAGCAATCATCCCAGCAGCACCTGAAACACTGACATTTATCAACTTCTTCCAACAACTTGTTTCTTCTTCCTGTTGACAAAGATTATGCTTAAAATTCAATACTAACTAAAAGTGAAAGATAGATGTTGTTTGACTATTCAACTTTAACTTTGCATTGTAAACTGAAGATAACTTTCAGAAAGAGTTGGCTTGGATTTGAGTATGCATAGTCACTAATTACTAATCCAGCATACAAAAGTTGTACAGTGTGTCTTTCATTCTGCTTTTATTAAGAAACTCCAGCAATTGATAATAAGTCAGAAAAAGCCTTTAGGTTGTTTTGTACCATTGAAGTACAGTGAATGAACTTCCAATCCTAGTCTATATCTTTACTAGCTTCTTGTTTGTTGTATCTCGTCATATAGATCTCCAGTAGAGTAATTGGTTTAACTTAAAAGGGTATTGGTAATATTATGCATGAGATAGAAGTTCAGTCTCTATTAAAATTTAGATGTTTATAGTAAATGGATTCCAAGTCTGCAAACCTATGGGCGAATATTGATAGCTTGAAAATCCTTCCCAGATCAAATCTAAGTATTAGGATGGGAAGGATACCAAATTGCTCTTTTACTCATTTCTTCAGCATTTTGTTAGGAAGTGTCAAGATGAAACAGAAATTCTCAAATATGGACTTTGTTCCACAGCAAAATGAAACAGAAAGACGTGTAAATAATGACCCAAAGTTTGGGTGCGTTGTCATTTCTAAAGCAGCAATTACACTCCACCTTATTCTGCATTAGCACTCTATAGCCTTAAATTTTAGCCCCATTCCTCGTGATTGGAAAAGATAACCGCGCCACACGAGGATGCACAAAACTAAACTATTTGGAAGACACTGAGCTATGCTGCAAATATGGACACTTTTGGTAGAGAACTGGCAGAAATTGTTGAGATCGATAGTTTATAGCTTTCCCAAGAAAAACTTTCCTAAATCCACGGAAGGTAAATGTATAATGATCAAATATAAAATTAATATATATATATATATATATATATATATATATATATATATATATATATACACACTTCACTATAAACACCTTTAGAAGTTTTCAGAGAGTAAATAATGTCGGGAAAGTCAAGGTAATGTCGGAACAAGAAGCATATAATGTCCTACACCTCATTATATAATACCCATGCTCCCACTACCATGTGGCGGAGATTAGATTGGTTTTGGTAAGAGTTACTTACTCTTCCCAATTTGTGTGCCATACTTTCTTTTTTAGTTTGTCCCATAAAAAATGGGATACTTCATATTTTAGAAATAATTTAAGTTAAAACTTCTCACTTTACCCGTAATGAAATGATTTATAGCTACACAAATATCTATAACTTCTTTAGACAAAAGTTTCAAAAGTATTCCTTTCTTTTTTAAACACTATGTCGAGTCAAACTCCGCAAAGTAAATTGGGACGGAGGGAGTACCAATCTTTTGGATAGAGTTACTCAATATATGTACTAGTAGGAGGATACATGTAATCGGTGGAATAGTAAAGATGCATCATCCATATATATATATATATAGATTGGTTTGAGTAAGAGGTTACCAATCTTTTGGTCAAATTGGGGGCAAGGAAAAAACCCTCATTCTACCCTGCCACCGTAAAAGCTTTTACCAATTCTAAACTCTTGAACAGGTACAATCCAAATCATCTCAATAAGCCAAAGTAACAAACTAACAATGACCACACAGCTATGTCTAAAAAACAATAGAAAATGATTCTCCAAACCCCTAAATGTAAAACAGAGTGCAGCAGGGCAACAGACTGAAGTACTTGTGAATTTTACAGCACAGCTAAAGCAAGGCTAAAACACGGAAATACTTGGTAATCCATATATAGTCGTTTTCTGTCGCTTAATGACAAAATCAAGAAAATAGAACTTACAGCTTTGAGATCATAAGTGAGACAGAAAACACCAAAGCATTCAGGTTTCTTCTTTAGGTCATTAGTGACCACTGGTGCTTGAACTTCACTGGAACATTAAATCAACAAAGAAAAAAGTTTATAAAACTATGAAACATGTGCTGAAAGTGAAGAAATTTAACATACTTAGAAGTAACAGAGCAACATATATTAGCATAATGGGTTTTTTGGAGAGGCCTAAGACTGAACCGACGCTTCTGATGAGTTGATACATAGAAAAGTTGTGAAGAGTAAAGACTAGTCTTTTTAATTATAGATGAAGAAGAGGAAGGAGTAAATTCTGCCACTGCCATGGCAGCTGAGAGAAGGCTAGTAAATATTGATGGAGAGAGGAAACAGAGTACAAAGGAAAAAGCTTTTGGTTTTGGAGGGAGAGAAAGGAAGAAAATAGGGAAGGGGGAAGAGAATGACAGCAGTTTGGATTAAGTGTTGATTTTGAGCCATGGCATACGACACTTGTCATCTCATCTCATAAATATCTACGTTCGTCTTCTTTTATTAAATGAATACTAATATTGCATTTATAAGTTGGAGATAATGAGAATTACGGCAAACCTATGTATAATGGTTTATCTGGTGAAAACTACAAACGTTATTTATACGTTTAGGACACTCAAGTCTTTTAGTAATAAGTTGAAAAACAAGCACAAGCTACATAATAGATTATCAAATTGATAAAGGAAGGAAATTTGTATTTTAACTCTATTATTCATGAGGTCCTTGATGAAGCAGCTTGGGAATCCAGTATTGGAGCATAAATTCAGGAAACAAAATCAGGTGGCGGACCTCCTCGCAAAGGAAAGAAAAGGGAAAAAGACTTTTGATAGGACAGAAATTATGACAGTTCCTATGATGTTTGTAAACAAGGCATTGTGGTGGACAGACATTTGAAGAACTGTATTTGTCCGTAATGTAAGGGTAAACATTTGTGTTGGTCAAGACATTGGTAACTATACAATATATTGTAACTACATTGGTTTGTATATATAATTATCCAGTTCGCTAAGAAAAAAAAAAGGTTGAAAAACAAGCCGGTCTTAATAGTAAGAAATTAAGGGGGACTAGGCAGCCTGGTGATATAAATGCATCCACTAAGAAAATCTTTATCAATTTCCTTTTTACAAGGTTTAACTAGGTGTCGGGTGAACCTATTAAGTTATTAGTAATATCATAGGTCAACGATAAAATAATATTCCTCTTTTGTTCTCTACTAAGTAATATATGTGAGTTTGCACCTACGAATTCCTTTTGTGTAATGGGAGAAGGGTCATTTCGTCCCTGGTCGTGTAGTTTCACAAATTTAAGCTAGCGTTTGGTTACAGATTTGTTTGAAACTTTAAAAAAGAGTTTTTGAAGTTGTATTGAAAAATAATTTTTGAAAGTTGAAGTTGTATTTGGACATGCATTTTATTTGAAGAAAAGTTGAAGTTTTGTGAGTGGAAGAAAAATTTCCACCCCAAAATTTTCCTAAACCAGTTTTTGGGAACTTGAAAATTTTTCAATTTTTTTCCAAAAACATGGTCATATTTCATAAACAAACAATGTTTTCAAAAAGATATTGAAAAATTAAAGCCAAAATTTACAGTCAAACGGGAGCTAAATAATTTACGATACAGAATTTAGGTAAAAATGTATCTACATATATATATGAGTGTGTATATGTGTGCGTACATGAGTCTTGCTGACATACTGCATGAGGGTATAATGTTAGCAATGTACCACCCACTTTATCTTTTCCTTAAATGCCCCTAAAACACAATAGTATAACACATTAATGAATAGGTTTTTTTGTACTCGTCCCAGAAAAACAAAACCCAGCTCTATATTCTCCTTCTCTGGATATGGCCGCCTCTCTTCCTCTTTTATTTCTACCTTTCTGTCCCACAGCTATGGTTTATCTTGAGGAGAAGTGGAAACATCATTTGTTGTGAAATTCCAGATTGACATTCACATTAGATGCTTTGCTAACAAAATTAAAAGATTACTGAATAGATTAAACATATATTTAATAGATTAAAGATTAAATGAGAATGAATATCATCTTTAAGTCTATTCTGTAAAACATTCCTTGCTTCCTGGAACAAAGTTCAGAGGAATATCTTTTACGATGCAACAGGTTCTTTTTAGAAATCTTAAACATCACAGTCTGCTTTTCGGCAACTTTTAAGGTTAAAATCGGTTGAATAATTTCAAGTGCAACACTAGAAATTTTTTTTCGTAACATCCCAATCTTTAAAATTATCAAACCAAACCCGAAAGTATAAAAATAAAACTGAGTTATTATTGAAAAATGGAATCATCGTGGAACAAACATGGCATTTCTTCTTCTCTAACCTTAACATGGAGCACCAATAGTCTCCTATTCTGGTTTCGACTTTCGATAACTCTGTATAAACTTTTGTTGGTGTTTCGATGACTTTGAATAAACTATCTTGGACAAGGATGAAGCTGGATCATTGGCATAAGCAAAAGCTATGTCAAAAAACAACAATGGCGGACCGTGTGTTCAACGAAATCAGGAATATACTTAAGATCCAGTGAGATCGTTAAATCGGATGGTGTCGAAGCCTTGCTACCTATTTCACTTGCTCATTTTCTTCTCCTACATCCCCATTCGATTCTCCGCTTCTCAGCTCCTCTTTCCTTCTTAAACGAGAAATTCAAGTGTTTGTTGCATACTGCGTCTTGGCTGTTGTGAACATTCTATTTGAGAATGCTATAGAAGTTGCACGCTTTCCAGAGTTTGATTCTGAGCCAAATGTTTTTGGGCCTACCATTACAAAGAAACTTCTTTGTGGCCGTTTTGAGCTTGACAAAAGACTTCTGGATTATGTAAATGGAAAATAGGTCAAACATGAACAGTATTTGCTGTCTCCCTTTTGTTTCATCTGGGCATTGGGCTTTTGATCTTCCAACCCCAATAGAAGATGTTATTCATTCTCATTCGGTTTCTCAAGCTACTTAATCGCTTCTGTTCTTCCTTCAAATTTCCTGTCAAAACTATAGGCAAACATGTTAAGGGTGCTGGATCAGAGATATGATTCATACTTGTGAGAAAACTATCTTTTCGTTTTCCTTTTCTTGACATAGTTAAAAGAGGAAAATGAGAACCTAATTTTGCTGCATTCATTAGGTCACTGGTTTTGGATTTGTACACTGCAGTTCAAATAGTGCCTTTTTGACCACAGGGAAACAAAAAAAAAAAAAAAATCTATGGACAAGGATTACCCTATACTGAAATTTGACACCAAATAAAATTAAGAATAATGTACTATAGCAATAATGTATCGTAACCATGGAGTCAACGTGAAATATACATTAGACAGAGAAATGAATTGAAGGACGAAAAAATGAATTTGGAATAAAGAAATTGCTATAATTTTGCTATCATTTACCCCAAATTTAAACGATGCAAGCCACTGTAGATGCTCATATTGATGATACATTACCCTTCACGAGATATAAGGAATAAACAAACGACCTAACTGATTGTTAGAAGCTATGAAACGTTATAGCTGTATTGAATGGTCATATTTTCAGTCAACTGAATCAAATCTGTGATAATTTATCCCACAAGCTTTGTTTCGGAAAAATCTTCAAAAAAATTCATGTGCTACTCTCTTTCAACAAAACATACTCTCCTCCCGTGGATCAGCATTTCACAAACTCACCCCTATAACAATGTCAACAGAGTTACAAAATCACCACATGGACATGATATTGACGCTATCCATTACGAAAAACTCAACAAAAAAATATTAGAAATATAAGTCCAACCTGTCATCTCTCAGAAACGGATGCTACTTTCCGAAATATCATGGACTCAGCCGTGCGGATCGCTCTTTGGGATCCAGTCATAGTCACCTTCCTGCAAAACGTGATAAATTTTGTTCAAAATGTTTATACTCTCTGTATAGCTCAACCTGTCAAGTGAAACAAAAAAATATCAAGGATGTCATACCGGTCAGAAGTACCGGACACGAAATCACCCCTATCTGAAATCTTTATTCTGGCTCCACTAACCTGCAAGGGAAGCACAGACTTAGCATATACACAAGCAGGGAGCAATTGAAACTTCTTTACACACCTGACTGATCTCCATTATATTCCTCCCATTCCGCCCAAGCACCAACCCTATATGCTCATCTGCAACACCAATAGTCACAGAATTGTCCCTATCTTCCTGCAACACCATAAAAGCACCAAGTGTCAAAGCTCAACGTGAGAAAAGAAACTTGACAGAGCTAAAAACAAAAGAATAGTAGAACCACATTAGAAACAGAATATGATATAAAGCTGACAGAAGAAAAGTATAAGCTGACTTTTTGGTGAAAGCAGAATTGCATTAAAAAGTGTCACTAATAGAATGCGGAATAGACCTTGTTCTGATATCTGTTATTTGTAAATCTCCCTCCAATTCCATTTGGTGGTCCATAGTTCATTCCCACGTAAACTGCTAAGGAAAAGGAAGATTTTAGATTCTGAAGTCGGACACTGAGAATTAAGACAAATCGAATTTCTCAAATTTTAAATACTTCAGTCCAGTAACCACTTAATATTTTTAGAATGTAAAGTAATAAGCACGGATTCGGTCACTAGATGACCGTATGAAATCAAAAACAATCTACATAATGCTGCACCAAGTCAACCACTAGTCTACTACAGTAATTTCCTGAACAGTACACCTGGTAGCTAGGGAAAACATCATTTAAGAGGCTGGATCATCATTATCTTAGAAAGCCCTATGAACATGAAACAAGCGTTGTTCCCTTATCCAAGCATCCATTCTTTTTATCCTGAAATCCTCTCGGACACCACCAGATTGCCGCATTTGGTTATTAAGCAAGAACAAGAACCGCTTTTCCCTAGGAGAACTAAGCATAAGTCTAAGATCTAGGGCAGTCATTCAAAAAAGAAATGATCAAGACATAAGAGCAGATCTTATCCTTATCCATGCTGACAATCACTTAAGTGGAAGTATTCCTAATTAGTTTTTTTTTAATATTTATAGTGGAAGTTTTCCTAATTAGTTATAATTGACACATACCTGCATATGGAAATGGAGCAATGATAGATTGTATATAATGACGGTCTTCTACCAACTTATATAGAATCAATTCAATAGCTCGCATCTGCTCCCCAAGAGTTCCAGTCACTATTACTAGCCTATCATGCAGTCCTGGAAAATTGTTATCCTGAGGAGATATTTTTATGCCAGCCCGTGAGTCTTCAATAAATGATCTGTAATATAAAAAGCGTCTACAATCAAAACCAATGATTTCTTTACCGCCAATATTACCAAAAGCTAGAAACTAACAACTTGGTAAAAACTCTGCTGCATATTTAACTGCAAGATAGACAGTTCATATGAACCTTCATCCTGTCACAAAAAACTTTATCAATAATTATATTCCCATGATCTACAGATGGGCAATGATCTTTGTCCTAACCTTTCTAGTTGTCCCATTATATCCTTGGTTCATCATATGTGTAGGGGACAGGGACCTACGCAATAGAAACATTAGCTTTTGAATAATGCATGGCCTTATACTTGCAGATTTGCACCTGATTTATATGTTACAGCTATTCTTATCTTAACTTTTCATGTTCTGAGCAACCTCTGAAGGAAAAACACTAGCTTTCATGGAGGAAATAAGGCATATCAATCAACTATGACTCAACTCCAAAATAGTTGATTTCGATTATAGGATCACCTATATCCACTCCACTTAATTCAAGTCCGTTTCACTTGAGAAAAGAAAAGTAAGACAAAAAAGTGTTAAATGCTAAGCAGAAGAGCTTTTCATATTAGACTATGTGCTTCGTTCAAAGTCAAAAGCCCGCCTAATTCTAATTGATCCTGTTATTTTTTAAAAATCTAACAGGTTCCTGGTTGTTCAGAATTCTTTCAATTTTATTAGGACTTTCCGAATTTTAAATTTTTGCGTTTTAGTGACTCTCCAATGAAAAGGTGTGAGACGTTGGTCATGGTGGGTCTGAGGAGAGGGAGAGGTAGGCCTAAGAAGTATCAAGGAGAGGTGATTAGACAAGACATGGCACATCAGCAGCTTACAGAGGACATGGCCCTTAATAGGAGGGCGTGGAGATCGAGAACTAGCATGGAAGGCTAATAGGTAGTCGAGCGTATCCCTTTCTCATACCTTTGGTGTCACATATCCTTCTCGTACTTTCTTATACTTAGATTTCTATTACCGATTATTTCCTTCGCCTTGGTTAATCTTATTACCTTGTTATTGTTACTGCTTCTTTTCCGTGGTTTCTATTGTATTTCTTTGTGACTATGTTTTTCTTGAGTCAAGGGCCTATCGGAAACAGGTCTCTCTACCTTCACAAAAGTAGGGGTCAGGTCTGTGTGCACACTTTTTAACACTACCCTTCACAGACCCCACGTGTGAGATTCTACTAGGTTAGTTGTTGTTGCGCTTGTAGTGACTCTAGATCTCCTACTTTACAATATCAATGCCAATTCTAAACTTTGTACTTAAGAAAAGATAAGCATTTTGTCTCCAATAGATGACACAAAAGCATGACCCCCCCCCCCCCCCATGCAAGCATAGTATAAAATGAGAACACGTGATTTGGATTTTCCTCGCCATTAACTCTATATGGAATCGCAGTGGACTCTTCTTTGCCTTTGGGCTCCTCATACCTACCACACGATGAGCAATGAGAATCAGTTATAACTGTAAAACTGCCACCAGAACTAGTAGAGTAGCAGGTATGAAGTAGAAAAAAGACAAATATGTTCAAATCATTCTTTTAGGCCAATAAAGGAGTTGGTGGATCGGCTCCATTCTCAATATCCCTCAATTACTACTCCGCGTTTTACTTTCTAAAAGTTTTAAAGAAAAACAAACTCCTCACTCCTCTTTATACTTCCTCTCCTACTCTTCCACTTTCACCCCAGATAACAACAAAAATCTTTTCTTTTCTGTTCTTTTTAACTCAGAGGCATGGACTTTTCTTCCACTAGTAAAGCAGAACAGCACAATCTTCTCACCTGTGCCCGAATGAAGAAGGCACCAAATCATAGTTTTACCCTTCAGCTGAAACTCATGCCAACAGAAATCTCTCGACCTTTAGAAGGCCATAAAGATCCCCACCTTCCTATAGAAATGGTTTTTGTCATGTCTTCTGAAAAGGTGTTGTTTCTACATTATTCTATTTCCAAATATAAGTATCACATGTTCTTTGATAATCGTATCTGCTATCAAAGAAACTTTTCACAGTTATCTTAGAAATAGAAAGCAATCATATAGGCTATATTCTTCTTAATAAGTAACATAGAGGCTATATAACGTCGTCAAAATATTAGAAGGGTGTATTTGTGATGGTTTACCAGAAAATACAGACAATAATTTGTATTTACCAGGAAACTAACATCGATCAAATAAAATGCACTACATCTGCTTGGATGCAAGCCTAACCCATCTATGTAGAAAAAGACTTTTCCAATGGCTAAAATCAATCGCATTCTTAATGGAATCACAAATCGGAATCCAGCAGCAAAACTACAGTTTTTGCTGAAAGACATATATGTACACACACACAGACACACACACACTGGAAGTCCTGAATACAACAACAACAACAACAACAACAATGCCACAATCCCGAGCAAGTTGGGGTCAGCGAAATAGTCCCAAAGCTAAAACATATTTTTTTTGTAACAAAAAATAATCACTTAAGTAAATGATAGAACATATACTTTAATCCTTAATAACTATGCAACAACAGACCTTTTCCTACAGCACCCTAAACGGTTGTCTACATGGACTACAATCCCCCCTTTAGCTTCATATAAGAGAAGGTGGCTGAATATATCTTTTTCCATATAGGTAAGAGAAGGTGACTGAATTTACTGATTACATTTATCTCCTATCCCAAGTGACAAAAATACCCATAGCCTTCAATGCCTAAGTAAGGTTAAAGCTTCGGTCTGCATCCTTCTAGCATTACCCCCCCCCCCCCCCTTTTTTTTTGGTTGATCAGTTGATCTGTGTTCATAGGACTTGGTTGAATTATATAGGAAATTGATGAAACGGATAGAAAGAGAACCTAAAAGTGTAAAATAGCAAAAGCTCAGCTATGGACAGGATATCGTAACATTAACCAGGGAGAATTTAGCTATGGATACTTAATCTAGAAAACAAATTTAGAAAAAAGAATCTTAACGATTCATATTGGAAGAAGGAACTTAGTCACTAGAACATGCATTGAAGCAAAGCCTCTGTTTGCATGTGTGATATTATTTCAAGGGGTAATAAGCTGCTATTCATTATTCAATGGATGCATGGCCTCAAGCAATTGATCATTGTGCCAGGCAGAATCCAAAGACAAATAATCACTTTCACTTCAAGAGAATCACTCCAGCACATGTAACATGCAATTTTTTCCATAACTCTGAGAAGAACAACTACTACGCCTCAGTCCCAAACAAGTTGGGGTCGGCCATATGAATCCTCACTTCTTTCATTAAGCTAAACCCCAAACTCATATCATCATCATTCCAAATAAAATAAAAGTGAGCGAAAATTACAGCAAAAATTATTTGAGTACATTATGTCATTTAGGTGCATCACTGTAATGATAATAATAATAATAAACAAAAAAATCGAGGACATTTGCGAGGTGGACTGCTTCTCAATTAAAATAAGAACATGAAAATAGGTGCATTTCTAAGAGCAATACGCAAAATGCAACCGCAATGCTTATGAGATACGAATTTAGTAAGAACTCATACTTTATCGTGGCTCCTCCCTTCCCAATAATTCCACCACAAGAGCTATTGGGCACAACTAGTCTAACTTTTGATCGCACGTCATCACCATCTTCAGCATAAAACTGACTCAAGAAAGAGACAGTATTTCAATCAATATGTCGATAAATGTACAGAGAATGGGATTCAAGAAAGTGTATTACCTCATCTAGCAATTTACCAAGAATAAGTTCAACTGCCTTGAGTATATTATCCACAAGCCCAGATACCATTATAACCCTATCCGACGTACCAGGGAAAAACTCAAAGTTGCGTGACAACTGAACTCTTGCCCCAGAACGGGACTGAAACTCGGTGATTGTTGAGCCACCTTTTCCAATAATTGAACCGGCTTCAGTATTTGATAGAAGAAACTTGACATAAGTTTTCTCCTCCTCGTGGTCTGGAACATCAGAGTGAGAAGGAAATAAGAGACAACACGAAATAAAGTAGTACTAAAATTGATGTTGTAAGTTAGTGATCAGAAGAGATAGTAACAACACAGGCTACTAATCAAAACTAAAATCATGATTTTGAACAAACAAATTGAAAGGATAATAAGTAAACATAATGCTCACGAAATCGCAAAGGCATTACACAAAGTGCTATACCTATGTGCCTGTCTCATGATATCAAGCAGCTTTTCATATATAAATCCTTAGTAATGAAAACAAAATCTGGCACCTCATTTCCCATCTTCCTAAATCAGCCAAATAAAAAAGAAGGGAAAGTACCAAAACCGATGTAATACAGGATAATATTGTCAACTATACAAAGTGGGAAAAGCATAAAGTTCTGCTGGGCTTAAAGTGCAATTAAAGCGCCCACTTTAACCAAGAAAAGCGCATATTAAGAAAAACGAAAACGCAATAACGGAAAAAGGTTATTCAACACAAACAAAAACTTATATGAGAAAGAAACTTTAAAAAAAATACTGCTGATTTCTAGTCTAAAACAAATATTGCAAAAATCATGCATTTATTACTTTCATACTATGAGTAATCAGCTAAGTAATGCTTTTGCACATATATGGAGCGTCATCACCCTTATAGTCCAGTTGATAGGTGGTAATAATCATACTTTGTAAGCCCAACATGAGTAATCATAACTTTGTTAGGTCAACTAACATTGGGCAGTCTTATAATGCATGTAAAAGCTTTAGATATTGTAATAAAACCCTAAAGTGACCTAATGCGATTGGAGATAGACCTTAGCGCAAATATAAACTTGCCTACTCGCTCCTGCATCAATCTCCCCTGGATGGAGAGGATTTTGCCTCAAATTTGGATTTAACCATATACATGTTAGGGTAAGAGATGTTCGACATCCACAGTAATGAGACATTGTATCCTCCCTGACACTCCAGCTTGTAGTGTTGCTACAAAAAATTTTGAGCACTCTAAAAGGCCCTTTAAATCGAGGCTTTAGTTCTGAATAGTACTTGGACAGAACTCGTTCCTAAGGTACAGCCACAAAGAGTCCCTAGGCTCACAGTTGCAATTCTCCAACTCAAAAACAAAGCTTCTTCATGCTCAGAGCAAATTCAAAATGTGGTCGAAGTAAGTCTCATTTTCTGAGACTCTCTCACCATGTTTGCCAATGGGTACCGAACGTAGTCTTCAAAAAGTGACTTGTATATTTTAAGTCACAACCTAAAGTTGTTATCTTTACAACTTCATGAAGCTTGTCCCCCTCCTTGGAAGAATGATAAGAAAATAATAGAGGCATTATGAATGGTATTACATCGACTCAAGAGTGCTAACTTAGAAAATCGACAGCTAACTAGCATTATTAAGTCTTTGTTCCAAGGAGCCCACCACAAAATCCATGTTACCATCATTCCAAGGATTGCTAGATGTGCACACATGTCAGGTTGGTGATGGCTCTTGGATCTGTGACAAACGGTGCATCTCTCCACAATGAGTTGAACATATTGAGCCACTTTGGGCCAAAAGAAGTGTTCTTGAACCTACTAAGCGTTTTTCGTTACACTCTCGCGACATGCTATAGTCTTGTTGTTTATCACAAACTGCTGATATTGATCCCCAAAAAAGACGATAGTTGGTAGATACAACTAGGTCATGAACAGCCAACCATCACAGTGTAAAAATTGGATAGGTTCAATCTATAGTCGTTAGGGCCTCCTAAAACGATCTACTAAATTCATTGAGTTGTTCCAAGGGATCAAAACGGCTAGATATTAGTTTTTTATAAGTATATCTAGAAACGTAATTTACATCTTTTTTTGACACGTAATTCGCATATTTGGAACCAAACACCAGGCTATGAACTATCCCAAAAACCAACAAAATTCATCCTTAGGGTTTAAAATCACACATATAAGCTAAAAAAACTGCTCACATACTGATTTTCACACTGTCGTATAGAACGTCAGATCAACAATGTAAAACGGCATTATCATAAAATTCAAATATGGAACAACAAAAGATAGCAGATCTGAAGCATCCAGTTGTTAAAAATATGCGCAAAAAAAAAAGAAGAGAATAAAAACAGAGATGATTACCTGAATGAGGAGGCAGCGATTGGCGAGGCGAAGATTGGTCTTGAAGACCTTCAGTAGAGGAATTGCAGTTAGATTCTGTCCCTTCCGTTGCCATTATCAGTGTTTCTGCGTGAATAGAGAAGCGAGTTAAAGCATTCGCATCAGAAGCTGAAGAAGTGATCTGGCGATATGTGACTGTGTGTGTGTATATGTTATAAAATAAGAAGGGGGATTTTTCTAATTCAGAAGAGGAGGAAATGGACAGCGAGTGAAACAAATAGGATGAAGGCTGCTTTAAAAGAGGAAACGTCTGCTGAGCTCTCTGCCTTCTTTTCCTTTTTTTCCTTTTTTGGACATAAGAATTGTAAAATTCCGTTAAAAAGTGGGGGGAAAAAATTGGAAGTTAAAAGGTTATTTGAAAGCTAGAGTTGTATTAAATATAATTTTGGGCTTTTTTTAAATTTTTGTGCGTTATTTGTAATGAAAATTTTGAAAATTAGTCTTCTGGAGTTTTTGAAATTTTTGAAAAATTTCGAAATTCACTTCAAGTGAAAATTAAAAAATTTATAACCAAACACTAAATGAACAGTGAAATTTTTTGTATGGCCAAACGGCCCCTTTGTTTCTTGCGGAATCATTGCACTATTGATCCCTCGATTATTGAAATTTTTTAATCTTGACACTTTTAATACTTTACCAAACATATTTAATCTTTGATTAGATTAAAATGTATTTTTGCTCACTAAACATAAAAGTACGTTACTTTCAGATTATTTTTTAAGCTATATTACTCTTAAATATGAAGTGCCAATCAGTGTTTTAAAAGGCAAGGGCGTGAGGCGGAGTGTTTTACTTAATATGAGGCAAGGCGAAAGCCTCGAGATATGGGGCGTAAGCCCCACCGTTCTTTAATTTTTTAAATTTATGAACTAATAATATAGCAATATAAGGCACAAAAAATAAAAGATACATTAAAAGTTCAAGAAAACTAAAAAGCATTAAATAAAATCATATATAAATAAAATATCTAGTATGTTTTACTAGTGTCACACCTCCTTTTTTAGACACGCCCCGAGAGGGAAGTATATAAGGGAATTTTTCCAATTAAAATGACATTATTCGAAATGGGATTATTTTATTTATCAGAGTTGCCACTTGGAATAGTTTATTTGGTGTCCCAAGTCACCGGTTTATTTTAAATCCCAAACCGAGGAAGTTTTATTTTTAAAGAGTCTGCGAACCAGAAATTCTAGATAAGGAATTATGTTAACCCGGGAGAAGGTGTTAGGCATTCCCGGGTTCTGTGGTTCTAGGAGGGTCCTTAGTGATTATTACTTGGCTTAAATTGTTTAACTACTCATTTTTAGGACCTATGTGCATTTATCTTTTTACCGATTTTAAATCACTTGAATATTCGTAATCAAAGGATTGAGTTACACGTACTTATACTCTTTCCTTTGGCGCGTCAAAAATCATGTCACGCGAACGTGTCCACGATTAATAACGCTTTGTTTATTTATTAAGAGAATTTAATTGAAGTTGCGCGAACGCATACCTCGAGTCTTTTAAGAATTTAATTCGCAATTATATTACGCGAACGTATATATAATCGCAACACTAATCTAAATCGGGCCTAAAGCAGACTACGATCATTGGTTATTTATTAAAAACTAAGTTACGAAATTAATACGAGGGCCATGAATTATAACTTGTCTAAAATGGCTCGCCTCAAATCTGATTTAAAGAAATCTAATTAATTAAGCACTAAGGGAATTTCTAATTTATTTTTAAGCAAACGTTTAAGCTAAACTTAGTAACCATTAAACTAGCAAAAAAAAAAAAAGACAGTGTTTAATTGTTGAAGGAGCCCAGACCGGCTGTGAGCCAATGGCCAACTGCCAAATAAGGAACGACCCTGGAGACACAGTTGGGCTTAATCATGAAGCCCATTTCGAGATTTTGCCAGCCAAAGGAGAAATTTGGCACAAATGGGCCAATGCTAATAGCCCAATTTAGTGCCTCAGCACTAACATTTGAGGCAGCCTTACATTTTCATGAACATCTTTGAATTTGAACCCAACACTGACGAACTTAAAACGCATGTACAACAACATTTGAACACCAATATACATTCTATGTTGAAAATATAACCCCTAGTGCGATAACAAGCCTTACACAAATTGTTCATCATTTAGCAACAAAATTTCAGAAATCAAAACTCATGCTAAATTCTGATTTCAGACCAGTACATTTAAACAAGACTACATGACTGGAAACTTTCTAAAAGAAAACCAAATGTAAAGAGTTAAACTAAAATCCAAAGATTCTCAGGTCTGATTTTAAGTTCAGAATCTATTGCCACTTTGAATTCAAGGTGCTCACATATGAGCAAAGTAAAATGCAATCCAAAAAACACCAACTAATGAAATCAGAACCTAGATCGAACTTGATAAAACCAAACAACATGAATGAGCTGATTTGATGAATACTTAAACTATAGCTATGAGAAAGATCTTCAAAATCACCCAGACTCACAAAGTTGAACTAATAGGTCACAATCCTCATTTTATATACATTATTCCTAAACCCGAGAATACTTTTAAACCAAATAACATTCAAACAAAATCCAAATCCAGCACTTAGAACAAGATATAATGTCAGGGAATGAAATATGAGTAAGTTGAAATCAGAAGAAACATGAACAAAGTATGACAAATTCGAGCAACAATTAACAACAGGGGGCTAATATTTGTCATTTCTTCAAACTGAATTACATGTCTTCACATAACAACTTAACCAAAGCTTCATTTCCAGTCATGGTTCAAAAAAAGTACCTGGAAATTAAGAAGGAATCAAAGGGAAATGAGGAATTAACAACAGCAGGAGCAGAATCAGCCTAAACCAGCAATAGAACAGTATCCAAAACCAAGCAACTTTAAACCAAACTCCTAAATCCCCAGAAACTCAAACCATCTTTACCGGGGTGTAGGAATTTGCATTTTTTCAGAAGTTCTAGCTAACAAAGAGAATCAGAAAACCAAAACCAAACAGAATTTTGAGCTGTTTTTCCAAAGAAAATCCCGGATTTCAATGTTGTTTCAGAGTTTTTCTCAAGACTCATCCGTTTCAATTTTTTGTGTTTTTCAATCTCTAAAATCCCTTTTTGTGAGTGAAGAAAGAGTGCCTTTATAGGCAAGCCTTAAGGCGGCAATAATGAAATCAGTTTTTGCACTTTAATCCCTTTGGAATTTTCATTTTTGCTGCTTAATCCTTAGTTAAAAAATCAGTATTTCATATAAGTCCCAAAGACACCTTCCCAGAAGCTTCCCTAATCAGTTATACATATATTCCCTAGCCTAAATTCCTAAACTAACTCCTAGGAACCCTGTTTTTACCCTGAAGCCAGATGGGTCAAATTGAACCAAAGCTTAAGCTCTAAAACTGGGCTGACCAAAACCGGATTGAATCCCTTTTGGGCTTCTGAATTCCAAAAACCAATTCAATCGGCAATCAAAATTACCCAACTAAATGACCTACAGAGTCATAAAGACTCCTAAGGTCTTGGGCTCAAACAAAACTCGAACAAAATCTAACACAACAGAATCATGCTTAATTAATTAAAATAAAACATAACACTAACATGCATAACAAAAATGACTCTGAGGAAACTGGAAAACAAAAAGAATCAAGAAGAAGAGAAAGAAGTAGAAGATAGAAAAATGAAAGAAAAAATGACGAAAGGATAACAAAAGAAAAAGAAAAATACCTAAAAAGGCTCGGACAAGTAAAGTCTTCAAATAATCAAATTTAAGCAGAGTTTGACATTAATCGTGTGTTCTTATCAAGAACACACGAATAAAATTCGACTAGACCTCAATTTTCACTAAAGTCTCGATTTGGGGGTTTTGGGATTTTTAGGGCTCAGGTTAGATTTAAGATTCAACGGAATCTAGTGTGATTCGAGGGAAACGGGTTGGCTATTTGGGATGGGGAAGTGAAGGGGAGTTTGTGGTATTATTTGGGGCTTGTTTGCGGCAGCGCCGCCGGCTACGATGGCGAAAATTCAGGGCAGAGCTAGGGCTAAATCCGGTCTCTGAAGATGGGAGATGAAGAGTGAGGGAGACGAGTTAGGGGGGGGGGTAAGGGCTTCAGACAGTCTTATACTGTCGATCGAACAGTCCCAAGTCATTCGATCCAGTAAGATGAACGGCTCAGATGATGAGCGACTAAAACGGTGCCGTTTGGTTACTTAAATGACCGGACCGGGTAGGGAAACGGGTTTTGGGCTGGTTTGGTCGGGTTTGGACGGGTAAAGGGTGAAAATGTTTTGGGCCTGGGTGAATTCGAATTAAATTAGCACAAAATCTGATCCCCTTCCTTTCTTTTGTTTCTTTTTCTTTTTATTTCAAAATTCCTTTTTCTTTTCGAAAATTAAAAATAAAACCTAAATTAATCCCTAAATCAAATTATCCTACCAAATTAAATTAATTAGCTCTAAATAATGATTACCACAATTAATTAGAAACCAAATTAAAAGAAAAACTACAAAATTCGAAGCTAAAAATTAAAAAAAAAATGCAAAAAAATGAGTTATTTTTTGTGATTTTTCCATTTTTGTAAAACAAACTAATTTACTAATTAATCTAAAAATGTAAAATTAAATCCTAAATGCAAATGCAATGTATTTTTGTATTTTTATGAATTAAACAAGATTAAACATGCATACAAAAATGCAAACAATCAGAAAATTTCTACAATAATTCCTAAAATAACAAATAACTAAAAGAAAAAATCTAATTTTGGGAATTCTGTAGGAGTAATTCATGTGAGGCAAAAATCACGTGCTCACAACTAGTATAAACAATGCAATAATGTTGAAGCTACTATAAAATATAAATTAACTACAACGTCTTAACTTTCAAACAACTAAATTATATTTTCTTATAAAATATTATCAAACTGCATATTTTACCTCCTTAAAAGTAAATATTCAATAAATTAATCAACATTGTAATTTAAAATATTACTCTTTCATGAGTAAATATAAATTATTTTTAAATAGTAAAATAATAAATATATGATAACTTTGAGATACATAGAACTAAGACATGATGAACTATCAAGTAAAGATATTAATTTGGTTATCTATTTTCAGAAGAAATGATATTCATGCTCACGATATTCTCAATTAGTAAATATGCAATATTATGGTTCGTTATTTGTGTTATTCACAATTTTCATATTCCTAAAAATAAAAGAAACTTTAATCATTCATTTGTTAAGGAATTTGGAGAGTCAACGGTGCTAATTGGGGAATTCAACACATGATTTCATAGGAACTGTTGGGCGAGTCTCGAGCGTTAAGCATTAGGCGTGTTTAGGGCGCATAGACGGGCGCTTGGGTACGTAATCCTCACGGAACTAAGCCCCACACATGAGTCTCAAGGCATTTCGACAGTGTCCCACCCTGAGGCGAGCCCCGAGACGAGTCGCAAAAAAACTTTTTAAAATACTGGTGCCAATACATATTTAACATAACATATGTACATTTAAATAATTTATCAATTAATAATTCATTTAATTTATGAACATTCACAAGTAAACAATTTTAATAAAATGCTCATTTCACTTAATTGAAGGTGTTACGCTTAATAAATTATCAAAATATAGTAGATACTAAATTCATAAAAAAACAACATATTTGAAGCTAGTAGAGAGCGCCGATGAGGAGGAGAAAACGACGAATAGGGAGTGCTATAAGAAGGCAAAAAAAAGAGGCGAAGTTAATGGTCACGACGGCTAAGACTGTAGCGTTCGAACGCTTGTATGAGGAACTTGGGGGCAAAGATGACGACAAGAAATTGTACAAGTGGTAGGCTCGGGACCTAGACCAAGTGAGGTACATCAAAGACGAGGAAGGCAAGGTACCAATGGAAGAGGCTTGTATTGGGCGTAGGTGGCAGATATGATTCCATAAATTCTTAAACGAGGATGGGGACAAGAACATCGTGCTTGGGGAGTTGGAGAACTCATAGAGCTAGCGAGATTTTGGGTTTCATAGGCGTATTAAGGTTAAGTAGATAATGCATAAGATGAGTAGGGGTAAGGCTGTCTTTTCATGGAGATTATTGGGAACGGAAATGTGCCTGGGGTTAAGAACAACGACAAAACTGCCTTCTGTCTGTTGCCATGGAATGTATAGGTAGGGATTGTTTTATGCTTGGAAAGCTCGTTCCGCGCTCTCTATCCCCTTTTTTTGGGGTCCCCATGAACCGCTTTTTAGTATCGACTATGCTAGACGAGATCGGTGGAATTTTGGACAGACACTGGTCGGGCAGGCTTGGAGTGGCTTACTATATTGCTTAATATCATTTTTAGAACGAAGAAGATGCCCAAAGAATGGAGGTGGAGTTTGATGATTCTGTTGTACAAGAACAAAGGTGATGTCCAAAATTGCAACATTATAGGGGTATCAAGCTGATGAGTCACGCTATGAAAGTTTGGGAGAGGGTAGTGGAGAGGAAGGTGAGAAAGATTATGTCTATTTTGGAGAACCAGTTCGGATTCATGTTGGGGAGGTCGACTACAGAGGTCATTCATCTTGTGAGAAGATTGATAGAGCATTAGATGAAGAAGGACTTGCATATGTTGTTCATTGACCTAAAAAAAGCATACGATAAAGTCATGAGGGAGGTTCTATGGAGATATTTGGAGGTTAGCGGTGTTCTAATAACATACACTAAGGTGATTAAGGACATGTACAATGGAGCTAAGACTCGGGTGAGGACTGTGGGAGGAGACTCAAAATATTTTCTAGTGGTGATGGGGTTACATCATGGATCCGGTCTTAGCCCATTTTTATTTGCCCTGGTGATGGATGTGTTGATGTGACACACTCAATAGGAGCCGCCATGGTATATGTTATTTGTCATATGACAAAGTGTTGATTGACGAGATGCGTTGCGGGGTTAGCGCTGGGCTGGAGGTGTGGAGACAAACCTTGGAGTCTAAACGTCTCGGAGTTTCACCCATAAAGAGTGTGATGAGGTTCGGGAAGAAGAGCAAGTTGATCCCTCGGTATATTGGTCTTTTTGAGGTCTAAATATAGTGGGAGAGGTGGCCTAAAGACTTACCTTGCCACCTGGTTTATCGGGAGCTCACCGGTGTTTCATGTTTCCATGTTTCCATGTTTCGAAAGTATTATGGGGATCCGTCACTTATATTAGACTACAATATGGTATAATTGGACGAGGATTTGACTTATGATGTGGAACCGGTGGCCATTTTGGACCGGCATGTTCGAAAGTTGAGGTCGAAGAATATAACATCTGTGAAGGTTCATTGGAAAGGTCAGCCGGTCGAGGAGGCTACTTGGGAGACCGAGAAGAAGATGCGGAGCAGATATCCCCACCTTTTGAGACCCCGGTATGATTCTAGACCCGTTCGAGGACGAACGTTTATTTAAGAGGGGGAGAATATAACGATCCGGCCGATCATTTTGAGTATTTTAGCCTCGTTTCCCCTACTTAAAGCTTTACACATGTGTGTTTTTTATTACGTGACTTGTGGTATTGGTTGGTTTATTTTCGGGGAAGATTTGGATTGTATTGGGACACGTAGTTTCAAGGTTGGATGCATAAGTTGTAAGAGTTTATCGGAGTTTGACTTTTGTGTATATGACCCCGAAATGATATTTTGATGGTTCCAATTGGATTGTATGGTGATTTTGGATTCAGGCGTATGTCCGGATTTAGATTTAGAGGTCCGTATGTTGGCTTTCATGGTCGGTGAGCGGGTATTGCTTCGAGTGTCGCCTATGAAGGGCGTGACGAGATTTGGGAAGAAGGGCAAGCTTAGCCCTAGGTTCGTTGGTCCGTTTGAGATTCTTGATCGAGTGGGAGAGGTGGCTTATAGACTTGCAGTGCCGCCGAGCTTATCAGCCGTGCATCCAGTGTTTCATGTGTCCATGCTTCGGAAGTATCACGGCGATCCATCCCACGTGTTAGATTTCAGCACTGTCCAGTTGGACAAGGACTTGTCTTATGAGGAGGAGTCGGTAGCTATCCTAGACCGACAGGTTCGTCAGTTGAGATCGAAGAGTTTTCCTTCTGTTCGTGTTCAGTAGAGAGGTCAGCCTCCTGAGGCATCGACCTGGGAGTCCGAGTCCGATATGCGGAGTCGTTATCCTCCCTCTTTTCCCCGACTCAGGTACTTCCTTCAAATGTCCGTTCGAGGACGAACAATTGTTTTAAAGGTGGAGAATGTGATGACCCAAAAGGTCATCACTTGCTTTTAAATTGAAATTCTATGTTCCAAGGCCTTAAAAACCTCTGTTAGCATCGCCTCGATTTGCATGCGCAGTTCGGGCACGTAGCCGGAAAACTTAAATGAGAAAATCTGTGAAAAATGATAAATTTTGACTATAAAATGAATTAATTTGACTTCGGTTAATATTTTGGGTAAACGGACCTGGACCCGTGATGTGACGGTCCCGGAGGGTCCGTAGGAAAATATGGGACTTGGGTGTATGCCCATAATCGAATTCCGAGGTCCCAAGCCCGAGAAATGAATTTTTAAAGGAAATTATTTTCTGAAATTGTTTAAAGGATTTGGAAATGAATTTGGATCAGAACATGTTAGTATCGGGCCCGTATTTTGGTTCTGGCGCCCAGTACAGGTCTTATATATGGTTTAAGATAATCCTGTGAAGTTTGGTAAGAAACGGAATCCGTTTGATGTGATTCGGATGTAAATTGCAAAATTTGATGTTTTAAGAAGTTTTGAAATATTTCATTGATTTTGAGGTTAATTCGTTGTTGTTGAGGTTATTTTGGCGATTTGATCGCACGGATAAGTTCGTAGGATGTTATTGAGTTAGTACGTATGTTTGGTTTTGAGCCCCGAGGGCTCGGCTGTGTTTTGGAAGGTTTTTGGAAATCAAAAAGTTGCAGGTTTTTGCAGTTCAGTGCCCAGGCATTTTACTCTTCGCATTCGCGTGGTCCCTCTCGCGAACGCGTAAGGCAAATCTCCCAGGTCCCAGATTTCTTCTTCGCGAACGCGAAGCTTGAGATGCGAACGCGAGGCTGAGGGGGGGGGGAGACCCTTCGCGAACGCGTCCATGCACTCGCGAACGCGTAAGGTAAAGGCCTGGGGAGGGGTCACCATTTTGTGCATCGCGAACACGGCCACTGGCCCGCGAACGCGTAGGTTTGAGGAGCCAAAGCTCCGCGAACGTGGGCCATCTTCCGCGAACGCGAAGGTCTGTCAGACCTAACTCATGGCGAACACGATGAGCTTATCGCGAACGCGATGACCAATTTCGCCCAGTTATTTTAAAAGACCAGAACAGTAGCCATTACGGGATTTTCACCAAAACTCATCTTCATCTAAACTCCAAATTGGGCGATTTCTGAAAGGGGATTTAACCACCAATTCATAGGTATGTAATCTTAGACTCATTTCTTCAATTTCCATTAACACCCATTAGATTTCTAGGATTAAATCATGTTCTTAAGGGTAGAAAATTAGGGATTTGGGTAGAGTTAGGGCTTTTTGATTATTTGTGATTTAGACCTCATTTTGGGGTCGAATTTTGGAACCAATTATATATTTGGGCTCGTGGGTGAATGGGTGATCGGGTGTTGGTCCGAACCTCGTGTTTTGACCAAGCGAGCTCGGGGTCAATTTTTGGATTTTTGGGAAGAATGGTTAGAAAGCCATTATTAAGCATTGGAATTGGATTGTTTAGCATTTATTGATGTTATGAAGTCGATTATGTATAGATACAATTGATTTGGAGCCGGATTCGAAAGGAAAGGCGGTGTTTGAGGATTGAGTTGGCCGTGAAAGTTTGAGGTAAGTGTTTGGTCTAACCCTAGCTTGAGGGATTATGAGTTGTGTCTATTTTCTTAGTGTTAATTGTGGAGTACGACGTATAGGCATGGTGATGAGTATCTAGACGTCGGTGTCAAGCATGCCCGTGAGTCTTGTGTTATAAATTGTTGTGACTCTGTTGTGGTTTATTGTGCCTCACATGTTATTATCATCATTGTTCCCTTGCGGGTGGTACGCCTACCACAAGATATAATGAAATGGAAGCGGGTGGTACGCCTACCACAAGATATAATGAAATGGGAGCGGGTGGTACGCCTACCATAAGATATAATAAAATGGGAGCGGGTGGTACGCCTACCACAAGATATAATGAAATAGGAGCGAGTGGTACGCCTACCACAAGATATATTGAAATAGGAGCGGGTGGTACGCCTACCATAAGATACATGAAATAGGAGCGGGTGGTACGCCTACCACAAGATACATAAAATAGGAGCGGGTGGTACGCCTACCACGAGATACATGAAATGCGAGCGGGCGGCACGCCTGCCACAAGATATGAGAAATGGGATCGGGTTGCACGCCTGCAACAAGATGTGAACAGAAAGTGAAATCTGCTTTTGTTTCCTTATTCTTGTTAATGGTTGGATTTTGATCCCTTTATTATTCTCTTGATATTCTGTTTTTACCTGTTATTCCACGAAGCATGTTTCCCCCTCCCATCTTTACTTGTTTACTTCTGTATTTCTTTTCCGCTGTATATATATTTGAACTGCACATGTTTATGTGGTAGTCTAGTCCTAGCCTCGTCACTACCTCGCCGAGGTTAGGCTAGGCACTTACCAGCACATGGGGTCGGTTGTGCTGATACTACACTCTCCACTCTTTTGTGCAGACCCCAGTGCTGCTGACTTCGGACAGTAGATCAGTTAGCTACCTTCAGACCACGCGGAGATCCAAGGTAGACCTGCAGGCGTCCGCAGGCCCTGGCGTCTCCTCTATCTTCTATTCCCTGTTTCATTTTCCTTATTTCAGAAACAGTGTACTGTTATTTCTTCAGACTTTGTGTGTAGTGAATCTTAGACTGTCTGTGACGATGTGACACCAGTTCTGGGTAGTCGAGGTTCAAACAGTTGTATTAGATATTCATGTTTAGATAGCTTATTGTTCCTTTCTTCCGCTTATGTTAAATTCGCTGCTTAAATGTTATTATTATTATTATTATTATTATTATTATTGAAAATTGCTAATGAATATAAAATGAGTAAAAAGGGTAAA
Organism: Nicotiana attenuata; assembly: GCF_001879085.1. Classification (NCBI taxonomy): domain Eukaryota; kingdom Viridiplantae; phylum Streptophyta; class Magnoliopsida; order Solanales; family Solanaceae; genus Nicotiana; species Nicotiana attenuata. The sequence goes on along the minus strand of NW_017671577.1, from coordinate 9,322 downwards.
TTGTGAAATTAATTGGCTTGCCTAGCTCGTACTAGTAGCCGCCATCACGACTCCCGAGGGTGGGAATACGGGTCGTGACAAGTTGGTATCAGAGCTCTAGGTTACATGGGCCTCACAATTCACAGACAAGCTTAGTAAAGTCTGAGGGATCGGTACGGAGATGTCTGTATTTATCCCGAGAGGCTACAGAGTTAGAAAAAAGACTTCACATCTATTCTTTCCTGTTGGCGATTTTGTTCTCTCAGTACTAAATTGAAACCTCTACTCTTGCCCTTTCGCGAATGGCGAGGTCACGTACCGCTTCTTCAGTCGAACAGAAGCACAGACCAGTGATAGATCAGCTACGTCTTCGGAGGCTTTGTGGAGGTTGGATAGGTTTCACCAAGCTCTTCACTACTACTTTCAGCGGTGCATCTTGCGAGGATCCCCAGGATTTTCTAGACAGCGTTCACGAGGTTCTCAGGATCATGGGGATAGTTGAGACCAATGGGGTCGATTTTTCCACTTTTCGCTTGTCTGGATCCGCCAAGACTTGGTGGAGAGATTACTGTTTGGCTAGACCAGTCGGATCTCCAGCTTTGACTTGGGAGCAGTTTGCTTAGCTATTTCTGGAGGAGTTTCTCCCCATCACTCAGAAAGAGGCCTATCGGAGGCAGTTCGAGAGTCTCCAGCAGGGTTCTATGAATATTACTCAGTACGAGATCAGAATCATCGACTTGGCTCGTCATGCTCTTATCATACTTCCCATTGAGAGAGATAGAGAGTGAGGAGGTTCATTGAGGGACTCGTCCAGCCCGCTCAGCCAGCTAGAGGTGGGGGTAGAGGTGCTAGAGGTAGAGGTAGAGGTCCTAGAGGTGGAGCTCAGGCCGCTAGAGGTGGAGGCCAGCCAGCCGCAGGTCGTCCCAGAGAGGTAGTCTAGGGTGGTGGGCCCCAGCCCCGATGTTATGCCCTTCCAGTGGGGCACAAGATTATGCCATTGAAGATGATATTGATGAGCAGAGTGGTTCTAGTGCAGAACAGGTACCCTTACCTACTGATGAAGAGCAACTGCTGACAAATATAAGTGCAGCCTCATCTCTTGAGTTGTAGGTTGAGGAGGGTGAAATGACACATGATCAACCTACAACTCTCAAGAGGTCTGCTAGAACAAGTAAACAACCCATCTGGATGAAGGATTATGTGATTTAAGGTGACAAGACTAGGACCAAACATCCCATCTCCAATCATATGTCTTATGACAAGGTTACACCAGCTTATCAAAGCTATCTTGCCAAGTTCTCCACCTTAATTGAACCTCAGACCTTCAAGGAAGCAATTAAGGATGAAATATGGGTAGAAGCTATGAAGCAGGAGATTAAAGCCTTGGAAGAAAACAATACCTGGGAGGTAGTGACACTTCCTAAGGGCAAGAACACAGTTGGTTCAAAGTGGGTATATAAAATCAAATACTAGGCCAATGGTGAGGTTGAAAGATTTAAGGAAAGGCTAGTTGTAAAGGGCTACAGTCAAAGAGAGGGATTGGATTATCATGACACCTTCTCCCCTGTAGTGAAGATGGTCACAGTATGATTATTTGAGTTATGATTCATGTTAGAAATCATGTCTAGGCTATGTGCTTATTTGTTTGAGACATGATAAGGGCTATTCTTGTTGTTTGAGCTGTTTGCCTTAATTGTAGTCATATTCTCAGTCACAATTCTTCATCTGCATGTTATATCTCAATCTCTGTACACCAGGAGTAAGTCATATCACATGCTATTATTTCCTTCTATATGTGATGCTGAGTTTTATGAGATGTAAGCTATTGTGACTTGAGCGATTGATGACTGATGTGGGTCACAGAGCCGTGTTGTGAGTTATATTGGATCGGGTTGCACGCTGCAATGGATTGATATTTGGATTAGGTTGCACGCCACATCGGTTATATTGATTGTTGATTAGCGCTTGGGCAATGATCCGTCTCACCGGAGTATGATATTACAGTAAGCGAAAACACGGTGTTATATATGTGCTTTGGTGAGGGGCATTTATGCCAGGCATCCGTATAGTGTTAAATATGGTTGTGTGTGAGATGGCGATGGACATTTTTACCAGGCACCGTGAGTGTGTTGAGGGTGAGTATACTTCATGACTTCACTGTGATTTTATTGACTTGACATGTAGGCATAAGGATTTATTTTTGCTCATGCTAGATGGTAAATGAAACGTCTTATCTGTTGCTGAAAAATTGAAAAATCACAGTTTCCTTGATAAACTCATGCTTTAGCGATTTCGGTGAAAATTAGGCTTTGACTGTTATACTTGGAAAGCATGTCTAATTTTCCGTAATTGTGAGCGAACTGAATATGATATCTTTTGAGTTGTTTAATTTTACAGTCATCATTATATCATGTGTTGTTATTAATTATTGGTGTTGTTCACTGACTTTCTTCCGAGCTCATCACTACTTTCAACCCGAGGTTAGATTTGTTACTATTGAATACATGTGGTCGGTTGTACTCATACTATACTCTACACTTTATGTACAGATTCAGGTACTTCGGGACGCGGTGATTGCTAGAGGTTTACACCGGTTTCAGCTTGTGGAGACTACGAGGTAGCTGTTATGTCGTTAGCAGACCTTGAAGTTCTCTTTGGTTATTTTGTTATCACTGTTCTATCATTTAGACAGTTTTATATTGAGTAGTGCTCATGTACTCGTTGACACTAGATATTTGGGTTGGTTGTAGTTGTGGTATTGTTGCTATTTTCAGATATTTTATGATATTACCATTGTTGAGATTATTAAGTTATGTTATTTGAGTGTTATTGTTATTGTGAAATTATTGTAGCAAGCAGTGTTAGGCGTTGTCACGGCTCCGGTGGGAGTTTGGATTGTGACACAAGAGTAAGATTTTCTTGAGCCCGGGAACATAGGTATAGAAGGCAAGCCACCATCTGCCATATTGTTGATCCCACTTGAGCCAAACAAATATGGTATTTTCGACAAAACTCTTATATGATTGGAACTATTTTCTTGTCGAGTCTTAAAGTGAAAGGGTATGTATAAACGTAAATATACCATGGTCTACTGAATATAATCCTCTACGCTTCACGAGGGGCTAAAACCTCAATGTTCTTCCAGTCACAATCCTCTTTTACAACAGAAATACTGGTCGGGCAAATAGAAGAAGGATATTCACCAACAACTCTATTTTTGTCGCTATTAGGATAAGAAGATTCCTTTTGAACATGAAGATCCTTTTCAAAAGACAATTGAGAAGGGATGGTTGTGTCTGTAGATGGATGTCGGGTATCAAGTTTCTTAGACTTGTTCTTCTTGGATGGGCCATCGCCGATGCAAGTCCCGGTGCCGGTGGATGAAGAAGTTAAAATAAAGTTATGTTGTTTAGGGGTAGAAGATGTGTTACTAGGGAAAAATAGCAGAAGACATGGTGATGAAAAATATGAATTTGTAAATTTTACTAAGAAAATGGGAGTTGCAGGAAAGCTTCAGGAAGACTCGGAGAGGAAAGTTTGTAAAGGTGAAGATAAAAGTGGTGAGAAGGGAAGAAATTTATAGGCAACACAATGCAAGGCTATCATTACCTAGCTAACTGGCGAAAATAATTATCGAATCACAGGTTAACTCGTATTCGGCTAATTAAATGCAAAGAGTCGTGCGTCCTTTCAAGTGTTATAAACCATTCAAGAACTTTCTCGCCAAGAAAAGAGAATGTCTTATCGACTTCGCGGTCATGTCAAGTTGAGTCATCCGAAAGTAGGGGGACTATCTGTATTGGGTAAAATTAACAGATGATAGGTGGATGTTCGTCGAGTTGACATATGGTAGTAAAGAAAGGTAGGATACGAGTCAGCAAATAGATGACACCAAGTATAAATATGTGACCACGGTGAAGGAATCAAAATCGGAGAAGAGAATTTGGAATCGAGGTACCAGTTGTAGAAAACAACATTAAACGAGCAACCGTTACAGAGAATCATAGTATTTACTATCAACCGTTATGCAGCTATCAAGAGGGTCTTTCTTCACCTTAAAAAGGAGCATGATTTGGGGATTTTGTCTTCCCTAATTTTGGCAATCAATAGAAATTTGTACTTATTGAAGGACAAAAAATACTTGGATGAAAAAAGGCTATTACTCTCTCTTATTATGTAAAATTTTACTCAGCTAATATTAAGTTTTCAGCATTGTTCTTGTCTCCGGAGAGGTCAATTTAAAAGCTCAGGTTTGTCTCTTCTTCAATTATCCTTATTTTACTCGATTTTGCTCTTCATTATTTTATTTCTTCGGACCAATTTAATCTGCGTGTCTATAAATCACGTTGCAAATTCAACCGTACCGTTTTATGGGTAAACAACTGTAGCTCAATATATGTCAATTGTACCATGTTCAATCATATCATCTGAAAATACATTTAGGCAATAAAAACTGCAACTCAATGGATGAGTATATACATTAACTGGATGAACATTGAATATGTTTGTCTACTACACAGATGTGGTCAACACGAATCAAATGAATGATCCATAAAAAAATTGTCAATTCTAGTTTTGAAGATACGTGTGATATGCATAACTAAGTACTTTTATTTGTAATTTTTGTTTTGAGAAAATATAAATATTAAATTAATACTAAACTGGTTCCACCATATTACATTCCATAGCAATGTCACTTAAGACAATTAGATTACCTAAACTTGATAGCATATTACATGCATCATTAGATAAGTGCTTGACAAAAATAATGACACCAAGTTTATCTTTTTTAGTGCATGGTTAACACAAATGGGAGGCCTTGCAAAGCGGGTGATCTTGTTCAACTTGGACTGATGTGAAGCTTCCTTTGCTAACATGTGTGTGACTTCATTTCCTTAACGGAAGGTATATCTAATTTTCAGGAGTATCTGTTGCAGCATAAACAACCTGCAACCATATAAAAGATCGTTAAATACTTCATTACCTTTAAATACTTCATTACCTTCTTTTATTAATTTAATCTCCTCCATTAAGTCTATTCCAATTTCTAGCATTTTTAGGTGTATTTCCAAAGCAATTTGGAGGCCTTGTTTTAAGCTAGAAATTCTGTTTGAAGTGGAGATAACGCATATGTGCAGTTCGTAAAGCCCACAATCCAACCTCCACTGGTGTTTCTGATGAGGCCACCTAAATAGTATAATTCTTGGTGATACTGGAATCATCATCACATAGCAATTTATATTCCAAAGCATAGTGAAGAATATTTTTTGTAGCCATAGATAAAACCATGTTATTTTGGTTGCTCTTGTTTCTATTAATCCACATACTCAATAGTATAAAAGGGAAGAACTCTGATCAATTAATATAAAAAAATATGTGTAAACTTAAATCTCTCACCGAACAAAGCCAATAAGTAGTGATAGTAATAGTTACATTGGGCATCCCTAACTTAGACCAGAATAATTTAGCAATAGAACAATAGAAGAAAACATGATTTATAGTTTCTGTAGAAGCTTGCACACAAGACATATTGCATCAATATTAATATCTAAGTGATGAAGATAAGATCCACATGGAAGCCTTTCAAGAAAATACTGCCATAAGAAAAACTTAATTTTATTGGGGCAATTTACATTCAAAATCCAAGTGAAGACTTTGTTCGAAGAGGAGGGGCCATCAATAATTTTATAACAGGACTTCGTACTAAAGAGACCATTATTGTTGCCAAACCAAGTAAGAATATCGTTGGTTCAATTTTTCAAAGGTAGTGGAATGATACACAAATTATTGAAAATATTATTAGGTAGATCGAGGGATATTTTAGATAGGTCCCATTTATTATTCTTACACAAGTCTTCTGTTATGAGAGAAATATTACTCTTGGTCAAAGGACCTTTAATACAATTTCTAAGGCATGGAACATTCGGGATCCATCTGGATATCCAAATATCCAAATTAGATTTGGCTTTCGGTAGCCAAAGAATCCTAATATTGCAGTAATTCCAGCCTCTAAGAATACTACTTCAAATAATGGACGTATTGATTTTAATTTTCCTAAATGTATGGTTATTAACAAGGACCTTGACCCACGATGCATAAGAGTAGTGTAGGAGTCGCCAAGTTAAACCAGTTAGAATTTTTCTGATTTGGCACACCTTATGCCCAACCCCCGACCTCTGTATCTTTTTGAAATACATTCCAATTAAGTATATGTATGCCTCATTTTTTTTACAAATTAAGACATTTAAATTTGAATTCACATCTGATTTTTGTAAGATATGTATTAAGATTAGAATGCCTGAATCTGAATACACATCTGAATATTAAGATCTGAATACTAAATGATTAAGACTGTTTATTTTTTCAACATCTGAATGTAAAAAGATTATCTTTAGTTAATAATTAATAAACATAAATTCAGATAAAATACTATTTAACCTTATATTATGTCAACAAAATATAGTTTGAATAATAATATGGTAGTTGGTGGTGGTGATGGCTAATAATGGTGCTTGTGAATGCCAACTAAAGGCGGTGATTAGTTGTGATTTTGGTTGGTGGTAGTGGTTCTCGGTAGTTTATAATGGTAGACATTGACGACTATGGTTGATGATGGTGGTGGTTGTTAAGGTAGATGGGCGGGTGGTTGTGGTTGAGGATGATGATTGTGGGGGTGACAATTTATAATTGTGATGGTGATAGGTGCTGGTAGTCAATAATGATAGGGGTGATGGGCGGTGTATTAGTGGATAATGGTGGACGATAGCAATTATAGTTAAAATGGTAGTGGTTGGTGGTGTATTAACCGATAATAGTAGGTGGTGGCAGTTATAGTTAATATGGTAGTGGTGGATGGTGGTGGTTAGTAATAATGGTAGTTGTGGTTGAGTATGACGGTGATGGATGGTACAATGTGGTAATTGATAATGGTGAGCGGTGGTAATGGTCAATAGGGAATGTAGATGATAACATTGTAAGTCTCTGTTACAGTTCTTAATCATTCACGCCCATTAAATGGTTGTGAAAGAAAAAACAGACGCACTTAATGATTAAGTTCTGAATGATTAATGTGCAGACCTAAAAAACAAACATACTTAATATTTGTGACATGAATAATTAAGATTCAAATCTCCACTAAATGCAAATAAATGAGGTTGTAGTCTCTTTGAAATTTTGATTTTTGATTTTAAAGTTGCATATTTCTACTTTTTAAGTTAAAATATAGAGGGTGTTTGGCTAAGCTTATAAGCTGGTCAAATTGGCTTATAAGCACTTTTTGGCTTATCTACGCGTTTGGTAAAATTAAAATTGCTTATAAGTTAAGGGCCTATAAGCAAAAAATAAGCTAAAAGCCATAAGTTGGTCTACCCCAACTTATCAAATTTCAGCTTATAAGCACTTTAGGTTTGACCAAAATATTTACTATTCTATCCCTAAAATACTTCTTTTTAAAACAAAACTCTTCATATACCCAAACTTCAGCTGCTTATTATTAATTTCAGCACTTTTATCCAAACACGTAACTGCTTATTTTTAAATCAGCTTCAGCACTTAAAAGTGCTTTTCAACACCTAATACTTATCAGCAACTCTAAATCAGCTAAGTCAAACGGGCTCATATTCATGAACTTTAGGTCTTTATTTCACATTTTTGTATCCAACATTTAAGCTTTTTATATTTACATTTATCTTATGATAAAAAAACATATAATTGACTAAAATTTTGAAAAAAGTTGGACAATTATAAGTTCCATTTGGCCCCGTACTAGTTACTAGATAAAGGGAAGAAAGTCATAATGCACTCCACAAACTTTACGCGCAGCATGATCACATTTCACAATATACTTGACTATCTCATTTTTAGATCAACTCCAAAAATCTTTTAAGTGTTATCCGCGATAAGCCCCCTACAAGGGAACTCTTCATTTTTCATTCAAATTTTCAATTTCAATACAAAATCTTCTCTACTATTTTGTTTTATTTTATCTTGTTTGTTTTCTACACATAAAAAATCAACAATTAAATCAAATTAAGAAGTTTTTACATTCAAGACACTCGAAAGTCAATACAAATCAACAAACCGAATAATGAAGGCCCCGTTTGGCCATGAGTTTTTCGAAAATAAATTTGGGATTTATTTTCAAAACTCATATTTGGCCATAAATTTTGCCCATATTTTGGCCAAATCCCAAATCTGAAATTTCAAATCCCAAAATCAGCTATTGAGCCGATTTTGAGCCAAAATTCCAAAACTTGGGAATTATATACATGTTTTACCAAAATAAAGTTGGAAAATATATTTTGAAAACGTATGTCCAAACAAATTTTCATCTTCAAACCAAACTTCACCCAAATCAAATTTTTCAAAACAAATTTGAAATCTATGGCCAAAACGCTAGCGAATATTCCTAGACACGAAATTTACTTTTGAATTACCGCCAAACCAAAGAGAAAGCGAATAGCTTTTCAAAATTTCAAATCATTCCTCAAGACACTTCGCTTTAAGTTCCCAACAATTCTTCGCCGTCGATTAATATCCAACATCAACGGCTATAACTCATGATCCACGTCATTCCATCAGGACCAATAACAACCCTCCTCCACACCACTATATAACTAAACCCCTCACTTCAATTCTCTTCACAAATTCACAATCAAGTCCTCAAATACCTCTTTCTCTCTCTTATTTTCTCTCTCTGTCTAGCGTTTTCACAATGGCACCAAAAGCCGAGAAGAAGCCCGCCGAGAAGAAGCCAGCAGCTGAGAAGGCACCAGCAGCAGCAGCAGCAGCGGAGAAGAAGCCAAAGGCAGGGAAGAAGCTTCCCAAGGACGGTGCTGGAGCAGCTGCAGGAGACAAGAAGAAGAAGAGGGTGAAGAAGTCAGTTGAAACCTACAAGATTTACATTTTCAAGGTGTTGAAACAGGTTCATCCTGATATCGGTATCTCCAGTAAGGCTATGGGGATCATGAACAGCTTTATTAATGACATTTTTGAGAAGTTGGCTCAGGAATCTTCTAGATTGGCCCGTTACAACAAGAAGCCTACTATCACTTCTCGGGAGATTCAGACTGCTGTGAGACTTGTGCTTCCTGGTGAATTGGCTAAGCATGCTGTTTCTGAGGGTACCAAGGCTGTTACTAAATTTACTAGCTCTTAATCAATTTTAGGGTTTGTGTTTTGATTAGGGTTTGTAGATGTAAAGAATTGTCCAATTAGGGTTTCATTTGAAATTATATGGTATGTAATGGACAGCTATTTCATAAATTAAGAATTTTCAGTTTTCTCTGTTAAAGTTGCTTGGTTTTGAATTTTGATGCTTTTCTGTACTTTTTATTTGTTTTGG
>NW_017671576.1:274667-276029 GCF_001879085.1 Nicotiana attenuata | reverse complement strand
AACTTGGAGTTTTAAAATAATTTTAAAATAAAAAACAAAATAAAATAAAATAATGAATTACTAATTCAAATTGGGGAGTAGTTTCAAGTTGGAATTTTAAAATTATTTTAAAATAAAAAAAATGAAAAATCTATTTATATATATATAATATAATATAATGTATGTATAATATATAATATATAATATATATAATAGGAGAGTCAAAGAAATATATATCTATATATATAAGGAACAATTACATTTAGAATCACTTCGCCGGATCACATAACGCAAATTGGCCAATATTTCAAATCTTTACCCGGCTTAGCCCAATATGTACTTGATTGAAAAGAAATTATTGGAAGCTAGCTAATTTTTAGTTGTCTACAGTTTCTGCTTTGCATTTTCTGCCACCTTTGTGTGAAAATAGTAGTTGATTGTGTGGAAAAAATTCATTAGTTTAAAATCTTGGCCTATTCTCTTTTGGTTACAGAGTTGCAAAGTTATAACTGTATTACCTAGTTGCAATGTATGCGTGTGAATGTAATAAATTGAAGAATAGAAGTCCACCATTGAAGGCCATTCAAAGCTTTGTTTTCAAAAATAGGATTTTTTTAATTTGTTAGTTATTTGGATTGGGTGTTGTTCCAATTAATTGAAAATATAGAAGGAGTTCAAAATTAAAATTTGGAGTAAATTTGAGCAAAATTTGAGTTAAATTTCAGAAAAGACGCAAGGAAGAAGACGAAGTCAGTTTTTGTATAATGATGTATAATATTGTATAAATACCTCGTATACACTATTATTCACTTTTATACACCTTTATACAAATGTCTGTATACGAATTTATTTCACGATTTTCAATTGCAATTTTTGTTCAAAATCATTTTAAATCTCCATTAAATGACTTCAAATTTCGTATACAATCTCCTTATACTATTTCTAACAAGTCTAAAGGAAACCCACTAAAACCAAATTCGAAATATAAATATACTTATTTAAGCTTGTTCAACAATGGTGGACCAGACTAAATCTTTACTAAATGACTTTAAATTTTGTATATAACCTCCTTATACTATTTCTAACAAGTCTAAACAACATCCACTCCAAATTTATAAAAAATCATATTTGAAATTTAAACTCACTTATTTAAGCGTGTTCAACAATGGTGGATTATCTTTAAAATCTAATTTTTTACCACTCAAATGTATTTGGTTTGTTGAACTAATATTTGAGTGACCATTACAGATTCGAAAACTAGATAAAAAACTTGAACATTTAAAAAAAATTGAATAATAGTTTCGAGAACCTATTTGGAATTGAATGTTGAATCTTAGCCTATTATTTTTGGGCTACAGTTTTGCAAAGTTAAATATAGGCCAC
>NW_017671576.1:212536-272820 GCF_001879085.1 Nicotiana attenuata | reverse complement strand
TTTTATGAACTTCAAGTTCATATTATTTTATTCGGGGATCTAGATGTATAAATGATAATTCATTCCATGTAACTTTTTCTCAACTGTTGTATCTTGTCTCCCCCTCATGTTAGAAAAACTAACTTGTTTCCTCAACTTTGAGAACCCATCTTTGTGCGTTATGGTGTTAATCAAAATATACACCGCACATCAATAATAATGAGATAGAATTATTTGGTTCCTGGCCCTGAAACCACTTGTGAGGGGAGAATGTAATATACTTTCGTGTATAACCTATATCAAACTGATATAGATAACTTTGTTCTCATAAGTAATAATTTAGCTATTAAGTGGAGGCACTCAATAAATCATTTTGCTAAACCAATTGTGATGTAAGCCAACTTATCAAGATAAACTGTCTTGAATGAAAAATATGGAAATTATGACTCGAAATTAAATATTGAGCCAAGTTACCCGCAAAACACCATGTTGCGGGTTATTATAATCGCACATGTAACCATCTTATAGATGCATCTTATGTGGTATACATGGAAGGTGAATGGGCCCATATTCACCTTTGATATTTCCAGCATTCCTGGGATTCATTCCCACTTTTAGTTGGTCTATTAATTAATGAGAACAAGCAATGCAAGAGAATTCGTAAAGAACTTTCTAGTTCTTTAATATTTACCCATGTGAATTCTCTTTTATTTTTGCACATCATACTTAAATTGATATGGTTAAACCAATTATGCCAACTGAATAAATTATCAATATTGATAAACTTCAGATTTACACCATGACGTGTGCAATTATCAATAAACTCCAAGTTTATTATGATATGGGTTTTTATATCAATAAACTTCTCTTTATTGTGGCATTCTTTTGTTTTTGTAGTACAAATTGGAGAATAAAGCGGGTAGCTTTTCACATACTTATTACCCCGCTACAAGTAGTAGTAATAGAAGATATTAAATCTTTCCTTTATATATAGTCTCAATATAGCCAACCACTTTCGGGGATACTTTAGAAACTAAATAAGTTTCTTTGAGACTTACTACAACACAATACCTTATTGGTAATCAATTGGGTTTCTCCAAAATAGTATAATTGGCTCTTGTAGAGTTCTCAATTAATTTTGTACTATCACATATTCATCAACATCCATATGGTGAATATCTCTTTTAAAGAGAAAGTTATACCATTATGGTTATGGTCAAAATTATATACAAGATATATTTCTTGCATTAATGTTATTCTTTAATAATCACATTACCAAAATATTTTGGCGTACAATAGGTACGTGACCAATGACCATTCATGCCATAATAATGACATTATTTTCTTAATCATCTCAAACCTCCTTTTAGAGGTGAGTGCGGTATATTCACTACCACTAGCACGTTCATATTCTTTGAAGAATGAATATGTATTCATAAATCAGATGTTGTCACATTCACATCATGAATGGACCATAATCATCTATATGTGCTTTATAAAATCTCATGTCAAATCGATGACAAATATTTTTCACAGAGTGAAAGATTATTTTGAGAATCCTTATTGTTCTCATTACCATAAATGATGACGATTATAATTTCGTCTATTGCCACGTCCATATCCATTGATACATTCATAGTGATAATTTTGTCTTCTTTCAGACTTATCACATACTGCTATCACATTCTCTTAAGGGAATGAGAATGGAGCAAATTCAATGGGACGAGTTTTCAATTCTTTGCCCACAATCATACGTGAATTTGATCATGGCGGGCATAAAAATTTTATCACTTCAGGTGGTTATAATTTCTTACAAACTCCATTAGAGTTATAATCGAACTTTGTTGTATTTAAAATCAAAGTATAGAATAAAAGAGAAAAATACGGTAAAATACTTACCTTAAATCCAGAATTTAATCATGAAGGAAGTTCATGGAATAATTGACAATCATTATGCTCAATCCCAAAGCTTCTACTCAATTGGTTAGAGTCTCGTGCTGATAACGTGTTATGAAATAATAAAAGAAGAAGAAGAGTATTGCAGAGAAAAGTAGGAGAGAGAATTCTTATTGATATGATTTGAATTATAATGGAATAGAACCCTCTATTTATAGGGAGAGGGTGACTTGGTCACCAAGTAATAAACCCTAGAATCTATCTAGATATAGACATTCACCATAAATAAAATTCTATTTATAACAATTCTATTTATATAGATTAGGATAATCAAATAATTGTGATAATTCCAAATGTAACATCGAAAAATTAACAAAGTGACAAATATTTTTTTAATATACGACTACTAGTTTTCACTTATAGAAACAGATAATGGAAAAGAAATCCTTCTGAAAAAGGAAAGAAAATGGATTTTTTCCACACAATTACGAAATGGAAAAATGTGTGGGGGGGGGGAAAAGGAAAACAACTGTGAAAATTGCTTAAAATTATTCGCCCACCGTGGGGCTCGAACCCACGACCACAAGGTTAAGAGCCTTGCGCTCTACCAACTGAGCTAGACGGGCTTGTGCTCTAAATCTTATTTTATTGTTTACTTCTACGTTATTTTCGTTCTTTCCAATTACGAATGTCGAGAGGAGCAAAGCAAAGGGCATCAAGACTCAACTTCATCACTGCGTCTTTATTTCCAAGGCAGTGAGGCAGATAGGAATGGACGACGAATGGATGCCATTTTAGGAATAAAAAAAATAGAAAAAAGAGGGGCAAGCCTTTTTAACAAATACTGCAGAAATTCATAATCTTCAACCTTGCACGTTGTCCTTAGCAAAACAAATTATCGGTAAACATAATTACGACTGACCTAAATGAATGCCTTGCATTACCCATTAACAAACAAAACAACCGATTGATCCCTGTACGGAATACTACAAAAGCTACTCCCGACAAAGGTCATGGCGTCATATGCCTCTGGAGCATAATAGTGTGTACGTATATCTTATCCCTACCTTGTGAAGGCAGAGATGATGTTTTCAGTCAGTAGCGAAGCCATATGGTGATAAGGGTTATCAACTGACCACCCTTCGTCGAAAAATTGCACTGTGTACATAGGTAAAATATTATGTTTTAGAGGTATAAAACATATATTAAACATCCTTTGTTGGAAATTTTGTTCAGTACTTCTTTTAAATTTGAACACTCTTGGGAAATTTCTAGCTTCACCACTGTTTTCGATATACCCTCGGATCAAGGAAAGATAAAAAAGGAAGCAGTGGAAACGACAAGGTAAGATGATAAGGAAACCGAAGTGAAAGAAACAACATATAGCAAAGTATAAGAAAATACGGGAATAATATTAATACTACAAAGACATGCACTCGACTACCTACTACCTTCTACTCTAATTCTCGACCTCTACACCCTCCTACACGTAGACGGATTTATAGGCAAATATATGGGGCACGTGAACCCATGGTCTTTCCGCCAAACTAGGTATTTTATGTACATTTTTGTTAGAATTGTCTTATATTATCTGCTCGCACCCATGCTCTAAAGAGACTAAGAGGGTGTTTGGATTAACTTATTTTAAGTGCTTATTGGCTTTTAAGCACTTTTTTAGTTTGTGTGGTGTTTGACAATGATAAAAAGTGCTTAAAAGCACTTACTTTTAGGCATAAAAAGTTCAAAAATAAGCCAAAAGCCAAAAGTTAGGTATTACCAACTTATGGCTTAGCTTAAAAGCTACTTTTTATAAGCCAATCCAAACACCCTCGAAATGGTTCAGTTGGTTCAATGTTGAGTTATTTATCTAGAGAAGCAGGGATCAAATTTCACTTAATACTTTGTTTCTTTTTTCCTTTCTTTAGTGGTGCACCCATGTTATAAAAAGGGATGTTTACATAAATAGCCGGTCATATTCACTGTTTACTTTTTTTAGCCATATGTACAGATTATACATTAATTATATATGATTATACACATATAATACATGAACTATAGATATATTATATACCTTCATCGGCCATTTTTAATCTAAACGTTAGGTGAACAACTATTTGAGTTAATTCTTCTTATAAAAATTCTAGATTGTTGGCCCAAGTAAAGGTTAGTTTTGAAGATCGACAAAGGAACTCAGGCATGAACTAGGTCCATTCCTCCAGGTCCGTCCCCAGTACGCATAGAAACGGGCAGATTTGAGCATGTGGGATGCACGTGAAGGAGATAAGCTTAACTTGATATATGATAAGGAGAAGGACTCCTTAATCAAAGAGAGCACTACCCAAGATAGGGATGGAGTTAGAAGTTGAAATCAACTAGAACTCTTCCACCAAGGAAGAGTAACATTAGCATTCTAGTTAATCTTTACTTACTAACTCTATAAATATCAGTGTTGTTCTTTTCTACAGATGTTGCACAAACGCAGAAGTTAAACGTCAATTGAGAGCAAGATAGCAAGGCAATTTTGCAAGCAGTTCGTGTGTGCTTCAAGTGTGCAAACCTTAAGCTACGTTAACCAGATAGAAGAACCAGTTCCAAGTGTCTGTCTTTTGTTTAGTTCAATAGTAGTAGGTGTTTTCATATTGTACCTTTCAGCTTTATCTAGAGGCAATTGTAATAGGTACTCAGAGTATTCAAGTTAGAGTTAACTTGAAGTTGTTGCAACAGTTAGAGGTTGTGTGCTACAACGGGATTAGAGGTAATCCTTAGGTTTATAAAGAGTTTTGTAAATGATGTTTTGGCTCAGTGATTTAGTGAAGTGTTGGGGAAAATCCTACTGAGTAGTAGGTCGTGGTTTTTCATCTTTTGAGCCGGGTGTTTTCCACGTAAAAATACTTGTGTTCTTTACTTTCTGCATTTATTATTCCGCAACAGTAGTATAAGGAACACATAGAAGAACCAGGTCCTTCCATAATCAGTTTAAACGATAAATTGGACACTGCACAAATCACCCCCCCTCTTGTGATGTATTGAAGTGTAAAACATCAATTGGTATCAAAGCAGGTTATCCTTGAAGGGTATAACACCTTAGGAACAGATCAAGATGAGCGCACCACATGGAAAATGGGAAGGGCAATCCACTGATAGGCCTCCACTCCTTAGTGGCAGTACTACTCTTGGTGGAAAAACAGGATGAGAGATCACATCATCGGAGAAGACTATCAGCTATGGGACATTGTCACTGATGGTCCCCTAGCTACCATGAAGAAGAATGCTGAAGGAGTAGATGTGCCGAAAACAAGAGCTGACTGTAATGCTGAGGACTTAAGGAAATGGAAAAAGAATGCTAAGGCCAAGAAATGGCTTATGTGTGGACTTGGTTTAGACGAGTACAGTAGAATTCAAAGCTGTACCACTACTAAGGAAATCTGGGACACTTTGCAAGTGGATCATAAAGGAACACCTCAAGTGAAGAGGTCCAGAGGAACACTGTTGTAATCCCACTATGAGAATTTCACCATGAAGGAAGGGGAAACCATTCAGGAGATGTATACAAGGTTCACCACACTGACAAATGAACTTAAGTCTCTTCGAAGGGTTATTCTTGAAGAAGACAAAGTTGAGAATATTTTGACAAGGATTTTGCCAGTCTCTTGGGAAAGAAAAATCACTTGCTATTCAGGAATCAAAGAACATTTCCACTCTTAAGTTGGATGAGCTAATTGGAAATCTCACTGCCTATGAACTTAGAAGGAAAACCATGAAGATGGATGCACCCAAGAAGGAAAGGAACCTGGCACTAAGAATCACTGAAGGTGCTGATCTAGAGGAGGATGAAATGACCATGATCACAAAGGACTTCAAGAAGTACCTAATGAGAGGAAGGGGTCCTTTAAGAAGTAGAATTTACAGCAAACCAAAGGTTCCTAAAAAGCAAATCAATGAGGGGTGTTACAAGTGTGGGAAGACTGATCACCACATCAAAAACTGCCCTCAATGGGGAATTGAATGGAAGAAGGAAATAGGTGAACAAAGGAACATGTTCAACCCAAGAAGAACAAAGGATCAACAAAGGCTATGGTTGCTGCTTGGGGAGAAAGCTCAGATGAGGACTCAGAGGATGAAGATGGAGATGAACAAGCACTTATGGCAATTGGAGAACCCGATGAGGAATCTGAGGTAAGTATAATTCATGTCAAAGACAAGATTAAATTTTTGTCTAAAGAAAGGCTATCTGAGTTACTCCTGGATTTCGTTAATGAATTTGAGGATCTAAACAATGAAAAGGAACATCTGTCTAAGGAGTGTGTGATTTTGAAAGCTAAGTGCAAAAATCTGGAACTTAGGGCTAGTGAAAGTGATAGTAAAAATGCTGAGTTAAAGAACCAGGTTCATGAATTTGACACCACTTCCTAGAGCTAAGATCTAAAAATCTAAAACTGAAATTAGGAACAGGTAAAAATAAAGTTGATCACACACAACTCACATTAGAAGAAAACATGGGAAAATGAAAGACGAGTTGTACTAAAGAGATGAGCAGATAAGAGTCCTTAAGGAGGATCTAAGTAAGGTTAAGCACGAGCTAGACAGAACCTGTAAATGGAATAGGTTCTCCGATGCACTTTCATGGCTACATGAACACCATAGTAGCAAAACATGGCTACGGGACCCCTGCACCTAAGTGGGATCCCAAAAGCAAGTACCTCACACTTCCTGAGAACAGTATCTGCACATACTGTTGTAAGACTTGTCACTATAAAAGTGAATGTAATGCAAAAGAAAAGGCTAGTCAAAAGAATAAAATATTTGTTCAAGGGAAAAGTAGGCTACCGCGATGGGCCAAAAAGAATTTGATTCACCATTTTGCCTATAGAAAGGGACCCAAACTAGTTTGGGTTCCTAAGACTAACCCCTGATTTCCTTTTGCGGGTCCAAGTCAAGGGGAGCAACCAAATATGGTACATGGATAGTGGCTGCTCAAAGCATATGACAGGAAGCAAGAACCAGTTCCTTCCACTTAAGAACCTCAAATGAGGTAATATCTCCTTTGGAAATGGGAAGAAAGGTGAAATCATTGGGGTTGGAAAGGTAGGTAAGACTGATTCTCACTCTATTGAGAATGTCTACTTGATAGATGGCCTAAAATACAGCCAAATCAATGTATCATAATTGTGTGATAGAGGTAACTTGGTAGCATTCACCTCTACCAAATGTTTTGTGATAAATCTTACCACTAACAAGATTGTTTTGCAGGGAAAAAGAGTAAACAATATTTAAATTGTAGATCTGTCCACACTTTCAGAAAATAAACTCACTTGCTTAAGTGTGTTGGATAATGATCCCCTCATTTGGCACAAAAGACTTGGACATGCCAGTCTAAGTCAACTCAACAAACTAGTCTTCAGGGACTTGGTGATAGGACTGCCTAACATTAAGTTCAAGGAAGACAAAGTTTGAGAGGCTTGTGCAAGGGGGAAGCAGGTAAGATCCTCTTTCAAAAGCAAGAAAATGGTAAGTACCACCAGAACGATGGAACTGGTCCATATGTATCTTTGTGGACCAATGAGAACTCTGAGAAGAGGTGGTAAGAGATATGTTATAGTGCTTGTTAATGATTATTCTAGGTTTAATTGAACACTGTTTCTGATATCTAAAAATGAAGCATTCGACCTGTTCACTTCCTTTGTTAGAAAAACTCAAAAAACAACTAGGTAATCAACTTGCATCAATTAGGTCTGATCATGGTACTGAATTTGAAATGCTAAATTTGCTGAATTTTGTGATGTGCATGGCATAGATCATAAATTTTCTACACCTAGGACTTCCCAACAAAATGGTGTAGTTGAAAGAAAGAATAGGATACTGGAATTAATGGCTAGGACTATGCTTCGTTCTAGTAAACTGCCTCATAGTTTCTGGGTAGAAGCTGTGAACACTGCATGTTACATCATAAATAGGTGCATGTCCAGACCTCTTGTTGAGAAGACTCCCTATGAGTTACTTAAAGGGAGAGAGGCAAATATATCCCATCTTAGGGCATTTGGATGCAAGTGCTTTGTGCACAATAATGGCAAAGACTCCCTAGGTAAGTATGATCCCAGAAGTGATGAGGGAGTATTCTTGGGATATTATTCACATAGTAAAGCTTATAAGATCTATATCAAAAGAGCTATGTATGTAGAAGAAAGTGTACATGTGATTTTTGATGAAACTAACATTCTTTCTGAGAGACAGGAACATGAAGATGAAGCAATTGGGCTGGTAAGAAATTTAAATGAAATCACAGCCCAGACTGAAGCTGCACCAGAAGAAGGAACATGTGATGGAACATGTTCTTCTACTTAGGGCAACCTGACAGGGGGAACTGAACAAAGAGGAACTGAATCTCAAACCTCGATGGAACCTGTCCATGAATTGGTTCCACAGCAACAAAGCATTTAAAGAACATCAAGGGAAAACCAGTTGGTTGTGAAATCTTACAAGTATCAAAGTTCTCATCCCATTGAGAATATAATCATTGACCCAACCTCCGGAATCAAAACCAGATCTTTATTAAAGAATCTTTGTGCTTTTGATGCTTCCTTATCTCTTATTCAACCTAAAAATATTGCTGAGGCTTTGCAGGATGCAGACTGGGTAAATTCAATACAAGATGAACTCAACCAATTCGAAAGGAGTCGAGTTTGGCATCTAGTACCAAGACCCAAGGACATATAAGTAATTAGCACAAAATGGGTCTTCAGAAATAAAAACCTTAAGTAGAGATCACTTTGAGAGGAACAGGTTGGAATTAGGGATGATTAAGATCACCTAAAAGGACCAGTTCAAAGTTAAACGGAAAAAATGAAAAAAAAATATATTTGAGAAAAACAATTATTGGTTAGAAAGTCTGTAAATTTTGTATATAATTAGATTAAATCTTGCTCAGTTTCATACTTTCAATAGTATACTCCTGTGCCATATGCTGAAATGACTCATTAATCTCTAATGATATTTTCTCTGTTTTGGCAAATTTTGAATTACACAAGAGAATTTTCAGTGAAGAACCTGGTTCATCAAGATAAATAGGTATGTTTTCTACACTCTGCATAATTTGAAATAATTATATTTGGATCATGAGCAGAGTCCTACCTAATTCTAAACTCCTTTTGGACTTATCCGTTACAAGTGAACCAGTTCCGTCCAAAAGAGTCATAACCGAATGGAAGTACCTAGATTCTAGGGATATACTCCAACGTCTCTTCAAAACTGAATTTCATTTTGATTTCATTAGACTTCTAAGAGTATGAAAAGTTATAGTTACCCCATCAATTATTCCTTTGTATATTGATCAGCTTTAGTTTATTCCTTACTTCAGCTCTCTCAAGCTGTCAAAAACTCTCATTCTTCTTTCATTTTCCAAACACAATCTAATTCTCTTTTCTTCCATACCCTAGCCCAGATATGCCGAACACCTCTGAAATCCTTTATCACCACCACAGGAAACCACTTCCACACCTTCTACCACTCCTTCAACCACACCAATCTCTAAGAAAAGTAGAGTAAAGATGATGACTCGTAATATTGTCTCTGAAGGAGAGTAGATCAAGAAAATAAACAAGCAATTGAAAGCAGGTAGGGAAGAAGAATCCCAGAAATATGAAGATTCGTTTAAGTCTGCTACTAAGGGGGAAGAATGTAGGTATTCCGAAACTGAACAGGTATCTTCTGGTTCTAAAGTTACTCCCGAGACAATTTCTGAAGTTGCTGCTAATTTGGAGAATAGATTTATATGGTAGGATCTATAGCATGTGTTGAGACTACAGAATCTGGAGAAGTTGGTGGTAAAAATAAAAAGAGAAAAGAAAAGCAGACAAGGGTGCTAGGAGTACTGTGAGGGGAAAGGGTACAAGAGTGGTTGATTCTTCACCCACTCCTGTTGGTCTAACAAAATAAACTGGGGCAATTGCTGTTTGGGAAGAGGAATGTATTGAAGTAGAAGAGAGTGTGAGCAAAACAAGGGGAAGTAGGTTTGGCGAAGCTGCTGAGGGGTTGGTTCAACTTGGGAAAAATATAGATGAACCTGTTCCATCTGAACAGGAAACCCTTGCAGACCTACTGATAGGTTTATCAATGGCACCAAAACTCATGCCATTCCCTATGGTTTCATTCTCACAACTGTGCTTGCACATTTTAAGGTACCTATGAAGAAGTGAGAGGTTCGTTCAAGAAAGGATCATTTTGGGGTTAATACTCTGCTTGCTTGCGATTATGAAGTCAGTGTCACTCCTAATGAACCTGATTCATCTAAAAAGACACCAATCAATAGCATAGTCAGAGTATTGGTACAGGAGAGAGAGGCAAAGGATGCTGAGATAGCACGGCTCAAGACACGATTGGTTGAGGTAGAATCTGAGAGAGTTGTTCTCAGAACTGAACTTGCAAGGGAAAAGGAGAAGAATGATGGAATTCTTCAAGACATGCTGAAACTTCTCCAAGCAAATAACCCAGCCCCCACCTCTTCCAAGCCTTAAATCCTAGCGTAGTGTAGATCAACCAGTGACCCAATTCGGGACTTTTTGTTTCTTTTGCTCATGTTTTCAGTATTTTTATTTTTTCTTATCCTTTATGGTAGAATCTTATTAATCATCAATGAAATTCAGTGTTTTTGCTCTAATTGTTTGTTTATATTTCTTTGATGGTTAAATTTTTTAGCTTGATCTATGATGATTAATCCATGATTGCATTTGAAATAGCCCTAGTGGCCATGAGTAAGCTTTAAAATCTGGTTATCTCACATTTTTATGCAACTTTTTGATGATGCCAAAAGGGGAAAAAATAAATAGGTTGTGCTTTAAACAAGTGTTGTTTAGCTTTGAACAAGTGATGTTTATAACCTAATATACCTGGTCCTTGATGATAAGTGATAAAAAGGAAAAATGTTTCTAACATTGTGTTGATGTTGAGCTGAGTTGAAACAGGGCCTAAGCTTATGAAAAGCACAGAGTTTGTCATCATCAAAAAGGGGGAAGTTGTTGGCCCAAGTAAAGGTTAGTTTTGAAGACTGACAAAGGAACTTAGTCATGAACTAGGTTCATCCCTCTAGGTCCATCCCCTGTGTGCATAGAAATGGGCAGATTCGAGTATGTGGGATGCACGTGAAGGAGATAAGCTTAACTTGGTATATTTGATATCTCTTGATCGAAAAGGTTGCATAATTGATAAGGAGAAGGACTCCTTAATCAAAGAGAACACTGTCCAAGATAGGGAAGGAGTTAGAAGTTGAAATCAACTAGAACTCTTCCACCAAGAGAGAGTAGCATCAGAATTCTAGTTAATCTTTACTTACTAACTCTATAAATATCAGTGTTGTTATCTTTTACAGGTGTTGCACAAATGCAGAAGTTAAACGTGAATTGAGAGCAAAATAGCAAGGCAATTTTGTAAGTAGTTCGTGTGTGATTCAAGTGTGCAAACCTGAAGCTACGTGAACCAGATAGAAGAACCAGTTCCAAGTGTCTGTCTTTTGTTATAGCTTAATTGTAGTAGGTGTTTCCATATTGTACCTTTCAGCTTTGTCGAGAGGCAATTGTAATAGGTACTCAGAGTATTCAAGTTAGAGTTAACTTGAAGTTGTCGCAACAGTTAGAGGTTGTGTGCTACAGCGGGATTAGAGGTAATCCTTAGGTTTACAAAGAGTTTTGTGAATACTGTTTTGGCTCAGTGAATTAGTGCAGTGTTGGGGAAAATCCTACTGAGTAGTAGGTCGTGGTTTTTCACCTTTTGAGCTGGGTGTTTTCCACGTAAAAATACTTGTCTTCTTTACTTTCTGCATTTATTATTCCGCAACAGTTGTATAAGGAACACATAGAAGAACTAGGTCCTCCCATAATCAGTTTAAGCAAAAAATTGGACACCATACAAATCACCCCCTCTAGTGTGTTAATGAAGTATAAAACATCATAGATCCGCCTTTGTCCTATGTTGCACATTTCAGATATCAAAATGACGAGGGACAAAAGAAACTACTCCATACAATGTTCGGTGGAGATTGCTTTAGGTCATGTGGTCTCTATTATTATAACTCCACATTAGAGTCCTCTATATTTTGGTCATCGATAGAAAATGTCATCAATGCCGTCTTTTATTCGATTCCCACTTTCCGCAAGTTCTTGGCAACCCCCATCGCGACCAAATTGTGTTCCTGATAAACCTGTAATTTTCAAGGAAACAAACGATATGAATGCCTTTATTAAAAAAATGGCAAACATCACGTCAATTACAAATACATCATAGATTCTAAGAATGCATTGCTTGCCTGCTCAGAAACTGATCACCAGCTAAGTGAGTTGGTTTATGTGATCGACGTTGTGGAACTACATGGCCTTCTAAAAGATCAAAAATCATAATTAAATTAAACAAAATGTTTAAGAACTATGATATAAATAGCATATTAAGTTATGAACAACTAAAAATGATGAAGGTTGTGATATACAAAATTCTTCCTGCACTATGCTAATAACATCCAAATGCATTTATAATGGGATAATTAGCACTTGTATATGTGTATGAGGCGAGCCCCCGTTTTTTTATGTTAAAGATGTGCGCGACACCCTTTCTTATATAGATAGTGTCTAAGCCTTTTACATGTGTGTCCGAGTGGACAGACCAAGTAGAGGAGAAAAAATACTTAGAAACAAATAGAGAAGTACCATTCTAAGTTTTGTCAAATATTTTCTGATATCGAAATCTTTTTAATTTCACATTTTATGATAAAGAGTAATTTTTAAAAAGATACCTGTATATGGTCAAAATTGGACTTACCCTTTTTTGTTCGACTGACCGAGGCTAGAGCATGATAGGTCAAGGTTTGGCTTCGATTTATATCAGACTATGGTGCAAGGTTGAGCCATCGAGACCCTGAGGCCGATTAAGTTTGAGACCCTGATGTCGATTAAGATCGAGGTCAACCAAGACCGAGATTAAATAAGATGGAGATTGAAGGGAGCCTACCATATCAAGTAACAGAAAACCGAGATATCCGTGATCGGGCAAAGATCACGGAGAGAATCTCGGCACGTATCAAGTCAAGACCGGTTTTTTAGCCAATCATGGGATTTCCTTCCATATTTAGAATTGTACTTTAAGTAGAATTCCTCTACTATATAAAGGGGATTCTAATAATTTTGTATACATGATATTCACGCATAACAAAGCATTACAACACATTTTTCTCTCTTAAGCTATGTTGTTCACTTCATACTTTTTAAGCATACTCTGTTGGCTCGAGGGCAATCTAGCTCGAAGGCCATAACCGCTTATTACATTGGTTTGTTTCATTTTTCAGCTAATTTCTAGCATTAATTCTTTTATTTCTCAGTTTGTGCCAAGTGAAATCACATATCTTTAAAACCACTTATAAGTTTAATTGTTATAAAATTTGAAGTGTAAACAGTTTGGCGCCCGCCGTGGGGCTAAGGATATAGTGATTGCCTGGTACACATTTTCGTAACACACACTACTTTACGCTTGTTCTTTGAAGTGTATTTGATTACAAGATGGAAAGATGTCAAACTCTTAGTCAGCTCTTCAACACATTGACAATGATCTCAGCCGACACGACAAGAATGAGAACATTGCACCAGGAAACGTTGGACCTCTGCTGGCCTCGACGGAGATCCGGCTGCAGACCCAATCGACGTCAGTTCACATGTAGCCATCAATGAAAATGTGGCGGTCGATCCTAAAAGCAGAGTTCGAGGAGGTACCCAATCAACTACTCAGAATTCGCATGGCGGTGAAGATGGCGGGATTAGCCTGCGGGGTAATCTTCAAAATGTTGTAGGCCCGGCAAGAAGCAATAGCTCGGCTCCAAAATAAGAACCATACGCCAAATATGATCGAACTCGAGCCATCCCAAGAAGTTGTTCACAGGGTCAAATCGACTTCAAGAAAATCGAATGAGAAGGAATCGGAGACAAATCCCGCTATCCTAAAAATGCTCGAAGAGTTGACGAAGCGAATCAAGACAAGAGAAAAGAAGATCGAGGAAAATGATAAGAAAATGGGAACGTATAACTCCAGGGTCGACCAAATCCTGGGGGCACCTCTGATACTGAAAGGACTGGATTGTAAAAAAATTGTACAAAAACCTTTTCCCCCAAGTGCAGCTCCGAAACCAATTCCAAAGAAGTTTCGTATGCCTAGATCCCAAAGTATAATGGGACGACTGATCCAAATGAACACGTAACCTTTTACACGTGCCCCATCAAAAGAAATGACTTGGAAGATGACAAAATTGAATCTGTATTGCTGAAGAAATTCGGGGAGACTCTATCGAAGGGTGCCATGATATGGTATCATAATCTACCACCCAATTCTATTGATTCGTTTGCTATGCTTGCAGATTCTTTTGTGAAGGCGCACGCTGGAGCCATTAAGGTTGCAACGAGAAATTTAGACCTTTTCAAAGTAAGGCAGAAAGATAACGAGATGCTTAGGGAGTTCGTATCTCGGTTCCTAACGGAGAGAATGGATTTGCCACCGGTCACCGACGATTGGGCAGTTGAAGCAAATTTTAATTGAGTATCCAGCCGTCACTTGGGCTGATATAGATAATCGATATGAGTCAAAGATCAGGGTCGGGGATGATCAACTAGGGACTCCTTTAGGGTCCGTTTATCCTAACAGACTCGTGGATGGGATCAAGAGGGATTTCGATCGAGAGCCAAGGTTGAATAGAGATCGGTATCAACCGTATATCGGGGACCATAGAAGCAGCGGGTCTGGACAAAACTTTGCACGGAATGAAAGAAAAAATGATCGAGGTCAAAGTTCACGAGGTCTCATGAGCAAAAATGGTTTTGACAGGGACATCGGGCCCAAAGAAGCTCCACAATTGTTGGAATATAACTTTAGTGTAGATGCATCAGCCATCGTTTCAGCCATCGGACGTATCAAGGATACTAGATGGCCTTGGCCTCTGCAGACCGATCCGGACTAGAGAAACCCCAATCAAATATGCAAGTATCATGGCACTCATGGTCATAAAATAGAAGGTTATAGACAGCTAAGGGGAGGAAGTAGCCCGATTGTTCAACGAGGGGTACCTTCGGGAATTCTTAAGTGATCGGGCAAAAAATCACTTCAAAAATAGAGATTCAAACAGACAAAACAAGCAAGAAGAGCCACAACATGTGATTCATATGATCGTTGGTAGGGTCGATATTCCTCAATGACCGGTATTTAAGCGCACCAAGGTGACAATCACAAGGGAAAAGCGAACTTGAGACTACTTATCGGAAAAGACCTTGTCTTTCATTGACGAGGATGCGTAAGGGATCGAACAACCTCACAACGATGCACTGGTAATATCTGTCCTTATGAGTAAAATTCAAGTTAGACGTGTTTTATTGATCCAGGTAGCTCGGCCAATATTATTCGATCAAGGATCGTTGAGCAACTCAGCCTGCAAGATCAAATTTGCCCGTAGCCCGAGTACTTAATGGCTTCAACATGGCAAGTGAAACCACCAAATGTGAAATTATTTTGCCAGTAAACGTCACCGGGACCATCTAAGAAACAAAGTTCCAGGTGATCGAGGGTGACATAAGATACAACGCACTACTCTGAAGACCTTGGATCCATAACATGAGGGCAATACCTTTGACCATTCCCCAAGTTCTGAAGTTTCCAACGTCGGAGGGAGTTGATAAGTTAGGATTTTACCATGATTATACCCCTTACTTGCTATTGCTTCTATTACAAATTGCCACAAAATAGTCCCAAAAGGCTTACAAGTTATGCTTGATTGCAGGTTTGAGCGAAAAGGTGACAAATGTCAAAGATCGGCTCAAAACGGAGTGAAACTTGCCAAGTGTCAAGAACAAGTGAAGTTGAGGAACAGGAAGACCTAGTGCGGACCGCACTGATATGCCACGCGACCGCGCTAGGAGATTCAGAGAGAGGTAAATTGAAGTGCAAGCCACGCGGCCGCGCTCCATTTCTGCGCGGTCCGCGCCGATCCTCCGTCGCGGCCGCGCTACATTTTTGCGCGGTCCGCGGCACCCAGCTTCAGAGATGAGATTTGAGAGTTTAAAGAGCCTACGCGACCGCGCTACCTTTTTGCGCGGTCCGCGCTGACCCCACAGGGGTATTTTTGTCCAGATTTTCCAGCTCGGTATAAATAGATCTTTTACCATTTTTAGGTCAAGTTTTAGTTTCTGAACGAAGGCTGCGCTCGTGAGACGTGTTGTGTAGCCTATTTTGGCATTTTTACTCTTGAATATCATAGATTCTAATTAGTAATCAATTAACATGTTCATTTCATCATCTATTTCTATTATTTCTTCTTTAATTATGTCTAGCTAAACCCATTAGCTAGGGTTGTGGCTCAACCCTAGTGTGGGTAGTTAATGGGTGTTGCATTCTAGGGTGAGATTGAGATTGGGTATTTGTTATTTGGGTTAATTTTGTGTTTCAATCTAGAATTTGTGGTTGCAAACATGAATTCAAGCTTAGTGGGTCTAACTCTTCTTGAGAAAGAGAGTCATATGACCCTAAAAGTTGACCTAACAAGGAATTGGGATGGACCCATGAGAATGGTAGTCCCAATTAACGGGTTAAACCTTGAAAGAGTAACTACCCTACTTGAGCCCTAGTTGCTCGGTCTAATTGGCCTACCTAATTGGTCTCGAGAGAGTCAATTGGGCAAAATCGTTCTCTCTATCGAGAGGTGTGAGAATGAGTGCAATTGTGCAACGGTTATAGCAATATACCCAGATTTATCAATCTCCCCTTAGTTGCTTCTACCCGTTAGCTAGCCACCTAGTTAGTGTCATGACCCTAGTGCCTTTTTCCTATATTAAGCACAACTTAGCAGTATTCTCCTAGCATAATTTAGTTTAAATCATTAGTTTTACAAGAGTAGTTTAAAAAGAAAACACCAAAAATGTGTGAAGCGACATTAGAAGCACAACCGCAACTCTAGGCTGGACAGATATTCTAACTCCTTTACTAGCTCCCTGTGGAATTTCGACCCCGATCCACTATTCGGGTATTAGTTATTGCGACCCACTCTTCCTACCATTGTGTAGTGTTGAGATGGCCGCGATCACTTTTTGGCGCCATTGCCGGGGAGCTTACGGTGCTGACTATCGGTTTAGTTAGTTTTGTGTTTTGCTTCTCTTTCCTTCTTGTTTACTAATTCTGTTTGTGTCGATTAATCAGGTACTATGGCTCTCAATGCAAACAACCCTCTTGGCAATGTGAATGCGGGGGAGGAGGTAGATGATCTTGAGCCCGAAGAGGTTATACCACCTCAAGATCCACGTAGAGGCCGTCCGACCAACGCAAATGACAACAATCCTATTCTAGACCCTCCTCCGCCACCGCCAAGAGAAGTCCCAAGAGTTCTTCCAAATCAAGGGTACGCGAATGCCATTGTTCCTCCCCGAATCCGGGCGGGGAACTTTCAAATCACAAATGTTATGTTGACCTTGCTCGAGCAAAGGGGATATTTTACGGGCGCCTCCGACCAAAATGCATACAAGCACTTGAAGGGGTTCGTAGATACTTGCTGGGGAAGCAAACAAACAAACACGTCAGAGGATGCGTTGAGATTGAGGCTTTTCTCGTTTTCTCTTCGGGGCAGAGCGTTGGACTGGTTAGAAAGGCTACCCAATCATTCTATCACCACATGGGATGAATTGGCGGACAAATTTATTGCCAAGTTCTTTTCTCCAAGTCATATGACAGCTCTTCGGGATAAGATTCTAGCTTTCAAACAAATGCCAACGGAACCTTTGCACGAAATATGGGAACGATATAGAATAATGGTGAAGGAGTGCCCTAACAACGACATGACTGAGGCGATGATCCAGCAGACTTTCTATAGGGGCATCAACACCACGAATCAGTGCATTGTGAACCAATTGGCCGGTGGGAACTTTATGAAACTTTCTTACCAAGAGGCATGTGATGTACTTGATGAAATGGCAGACACTTCTTCGGCATGGCAAAGCCGAGCAAATGTGCCCAAAGGTGACCCTACGGTCATCCATTTGCACAAGGAATTGAATGACCATGGCCAAGCTATTGTCGAACTTACAACAACAATGAATCAATTGGCGAAGGCGCAATTGCAACAAGTTCAAAGCCCGCGCCAAGTCAATGCAATGGAGAATGTTTCTATGCTAAAAAGGAGGCAAAGAGGGCAACAACAACCTCAAGGTAATGGTGAGCAATTTGACAACAACAATGATGGTGGTGGTTATTCGAACGAGTGTTATGATGATCAAAGTGAGGAATGCCAATATGTCAATAACTACCAAGGAAATAGAGGAAATCAAGGGAATCAACAATGGCTCCCCCAAGGCGATTGGGGCAATCAACAAGGTGGCGGAAATTGGAATAACAATAATCAACAACAAGGTGGTAACAATTGGAATAATAACAATCAGAACAACAATTGGGGTAATCAAGGTAACAACCAAGGCAATTGGAACAGGAACAACAACAATTGGAGCAACAACAATAGCAATCAAGGAGGGTGGAATAATGGTGGCAGGGGGCAAGGCTCAAAGGCCCCCCATGTTCCAACAACCAAACAATCCACCCCCCTTTAAGTCGCAAGGGCCTAGTTCTTCCGGGAGTGATATGGGATGGATAGAGATGATGTTCGAGCAGATGATGAAAAAGAACCAAGATTCTAACGCACAATTGGCTTCACATAACACATCCATCCGGAACCTAGAGGTGCAAATAGGAAAATTTCTCAAGCTTTAAATACCCGACCTAAGGGTGCGCTACCAAGTGACACGGTAGTGAACCCGAAGGGGGGTAACAATCATGTGATGGCAGTTACAACTAGGAGTGGAAGAGGCGGTGATGTGCATGCCTCGGATGAGAATCGGGTTGTGAATGATGAAGTTGAGTCGCATGATGATGATGTGCCTTTGAATGTTGACAATGTGGTTGAACCAATAGTGACAAATGATGTGTGGATTGATATTGATGATGAAGCCGGGGTAAAGACTCAAGATGCCGTGAACCCGTCTAGGGAACACGTTATTGATATACCGGAGCCGATGGTGCCCAAGGCTAAGGCACCTGTGCCTAGGCCACCCCCACCTTACCCGCAAAGATTAGCAAAGCAAAAAGGAGACAACCAATTCAAAAAATTCATTGAAATGATGAAGAGACTTACTATAAATGTGCTATTGGTGGAAGCCCTTGAACAAATGCCGGGGTACGCAAAATTTATGAAGGATTTGGTAACCAAGAAGAGGTCGATGGAGTGTGAGACAATTAAAATGACGCATCAAGTGAGTTCTATTGTTCATTCTATGGCCCCAAAACTCGAGGATCCAGGTGCTTTCACTATCCCGTGCACTATTGGTAGTGCGGATTTTGCTAATGCCCTATGTGACTTGGGGGCTAGTATTAACTTGATGCCATATTCTATTTTCAAGACCTTGGGGATCGGTCAACCGAGACCAACTTCCATGAGACTTCAAATGGCGGACCGATCAATGAAGCGTCCCTTGGGCATAATTGATGATGTTCTTGTTCGTGTTGATAAGTTCATATTGCCGGCGGATTTTGTGATATTAGATTGCGAAGTGGATTTTGAGGTGCCAATCATTCTTGGAAGACCTTTCCTAGCGACGGGGAAGGCATTAGTTGATGTGGAAGCAGGGGAGTTGACATTCCGTGTGGGTGATGAGAAGGTGGTATTTCATGTGTGCAAATCAATGAGACAACCCAATAGCACGGAGGTGTGTTCATTTGTGGACATTGTCACAGTGGTGATAGTGGATGACACAAGTGCCTTGATTAATGTTGAAGATCCTCTTGAAGTCGTGCTTCTTAACATGGATGTCAATGATGATGCCGGTAGAGTGGAGTGCGTGAATGCATTGCATGGTATGGGTTCATATTCTTATGAGCCTAGGAAGCTATCCTTGGATCTTGAGAATCGCAAAACTCCGCCAACCAAGCCATCAATTGAGGATCCACCGGTGTTATAGTTGAAGCCACTTCCTCCACACCTCAGGTATGTGTTTTTGGGTTCAAATTCTACTTTACCTGTTATTCTTTCTTCGTGCCTAACTAACATGCAGGTTGACGCCACTTTGGCGGTTCTTCAAAAGCGCAAAAAGGCGATTGGATGGACATTGGCCGACATTCGGGAGATAAGTCCTGCATTTTACATGCACAAGATCATTTTGGAGGAGGATGCAAGGCCCTCTCTTGAACATCAAAGAAGATTAAATGAAGCAATGCAAGAAGTGGTAAAGAAGGAGGTTATCAAGTGGTTAGACGCCGGTGTGGTTTACCCGATCTCGGATAGTTCATGGACCTCTCTGGTCCAATGTGTGCCAAAGAAAGGTGGGATGACGGTAGTGTCCAATGCCAACAATGAGTTGATTCCTACTCGGACGGTTACGGGTTGGAGAGTGTGTATGGACTATAGAAAGCTTAACAAGGTGACAAGAAAAGATCATTTCCCACTTCCATTATTGGACCAAATGCTCGATCGTCTTGCGGGCCGGGCCTTTTATTGTTTTCTAGATGGCTACTCGGGTTACAATCAAATTCTTATTGCCCCGGAGGATCAGGAGAAGACAACCTTTACATGTCCTTATGGCACGTTCGCTTTCTCGAGAATGCCATTTGGACTATGTAATGCCCCGGCGACCTTCCAAAGATGTATGATGGCAATTTTCACCGATATGGTGGAGGATATCTTGGAGGTCTTCATGGACGATTTCAGCGTGGTGGGGGATTCATTTGAGGAATGTTTGGTGAACTTGGATAAGGTGTTGGAAAGATGTGAAGCGACCAACCTTGTGCTCAACTGGGAGAAATGTCACTTTATGGTGCAAGAGGGTATTGTATTGGGTCACAAAATCTCAAGGCAAGAAATTGAAGTTGATAAGGCAAAAATAGAAGTCATCTCAAGGCTACCTCCCCCTACTTCTGTCAAAGGGGTGAGGAGTTTTTTGGGCCACGCCGGGTTCTACCGGCGATTCATTAGAGACTTCTCAAAAATTGTGAACCCGCTTTGAAAATTGTTAGAGAAGGATGTCAAGTTTATCTTTGATGAGAAGTGCATGGAATCTTTTGAGATATTGAAACACAAGTTGACCACAACTCCTATCATCATCGCGCCTAATTGGGATTTGCCTTTTGAACTTATGTGCGATGCGAGCGATGTAGCGGTGGGTGCGGTGTTAGGTCAACGGATCAACAAGATGTTCCATCCTGTGTATTATGCTAGCAAAACGATGAATGAGGCCCAAAGAAACTACACAGTGACGAAAAAAGAGCTATTGGCTATTGTGTTCGCGATGGAGAAGTTTCGACCTTATCTTATGGGGGCAAAGGTGATCATACACACGGACCATGCAGCCCTCCGGTATTTGATGACTAAGAAGGATTCGAAAGCAAGACTGATGAGGTGGGTGCTACTCCTTCAGGAATTTGACTTAGAGATTGTGGATAGAAAGGGAAGCGAGAATCAAGTTGCGGACCATTTGTCCCGGTTAGAGGAAGAGGGGAGACCATGTGATGGTATTGAGATTAATGATACGTTCCCCGACGAGCAACTTCTTTTCGTTTCTATGTGTGATATGCCATGGTTCGCGGACATCGCCAACTTCATTGTGACTGGTAATGTCCCGTGTGAGCTCTCTTCCAACCAAAGGAAGAAACTCAAGCGGGATAACTTGGATTTCTATTGGGATGATCCGTATCTGTTTAAAATTTGCACGGATGGGGTGATAAGAAGATGTGTACCGAAAAGTGAGCAAATAAGCATATTGGAGGCGTGTCACTCTTCTCCCTATGGTGGCCATCATGGGGGGGTGAGGACGGCCTCAAAAGTTTTGAGTTGCGGATTCTATTGGCCGACATTGTTCAAGGATGCTAGTGACTTGGTGAAGAGATGTGATGCATGTCAAAGAGCCGGCGATATCTCAAAGAAAGATGAGATGCCCCTCAATACGATTCTTGAGGTGGATATTTTTGATGTTTGGGGCATCGATTTCATGGGTCCGTTCGTGAGCTCTTGTGTTAACACTTATATTCTTGTGGCGGTGGATTATGTCTCAAAATGGGTGGAAGCCGTGGCTTTACCCAACAATGAGGCCCGTAGTGTTGTAGCATTCTTGAAAAAGAGTATCTTCACGAGGTTTGGTACTCCTCGGGCCATTATTAGTGATGGGGGGTCCCATTTTTGCAACAAGGCTTTCGACTCATTGCTTGCTAAGTATGGAGTTAACCACAAAGTGACCACCCCCTATCATCCACAAGCTAGCGGTCAAGTGGAATTCTCAAATCGGGAAATAAAGAGTATTTTGTCCAAAACGGTGAATGCTAATAGGACCGATTGGTCGAAGAAATTGGATGATGCTCTTTGGGCTTATCGGACGGCTTACAAGACTCCAATTGGTATGTCTCCGTATCGGTTGGTGTTTGGTAAGGCTTGCCATCTTCCGGTGGAATTAGAACACAAGGCTATGTGGGCGTTGAGAAAGTTGAACTTGGAATGGGATGTTGCAGCCAATCTCCGTGTGGAGCATTTTAATGAACTTGATGAGTTTAGATTTCATGCCTACTCCAGCTCATCCTTGTATAAGGACAAGATGAAGTACCTTCACGACAAATATGCTCGGGGTAAGGAGTTCAAGGTGGGCGACATGGTTCTTCTT
The DNA here is from genome assembly GCF_001879085.1 of Nicotiana attenuata. Classification (NCBI taxonomy): domain Eukaryota; kingdom Viridiplantae; phylum Streptophyta; class Magnoliopsida; order Solanales; family Solanaceae; genus Nicotiana; species Nicotiana attenuata. The sequence continues at coordinate 250,255 of NW_017671576.1, read as the reverse complement.
TTCAACTCCCGGTTGAGGTTATTTCCGGGCAAGCTCAAGTCTAAGTGGAGTGGTCCTTTTGAAGTGGTATTTGTGACTCCTTTTGGCGCTCTTGATCTCAAAAACAAGAATGGTGAAGTATTCCGGGTCAATGGGCATCGTGTCAAGCATTATTTGGGAAAGTTTGATGACAGCCACGTGGTGGCACTCATTCATTTGAAGTGATATGATGGTAACATGCGCCGTGCCGCGACGTTAAATCAGGCGCTTCTTGGGAGGCAACCCATGTCTTTTTCTATTTCTTTGATTTTCTTTGTAGACTAGGATTTTTGAGCTAATGGTTTGTGAGATGTTGCAGGGATAATGTTGAAATAGTGCAAAACAAAAGCACCAAAAGTCAGGTCTCTGAAGTTTGCCAACGCGGCCGCGCTACAAATCAGTGCGGTCCGCGCTGGCTTGTGCTAGGGGGTGTAAGTCTCTGAAGTTACCCGCGCGGCCGCATAGCATTTTTGTGCGGTCCGCGCTGGGAAGACCCAATTATTCATGCTCTCTGAGGTTTCACATGCGGCCGCGCTACATAACAGTGCGGTCCGCGTGGAAAACTAGGTTCAAGTGTGCTGGACATTAACCCAGCGCGGTCCGCGGCCATTTTTGCGTGGCCGCACTGGTAGGTAAGTGAAGGGTCCCACGGTTTTCTATAAATAGAGACCCAAGGCCTCATTTTACCCTTTTCGCACTCTAACTTCCCGAGCCTAATTTTTACTGTTCATCTGAGACCTTTGCATCAAGTAGTTTGAATCTTCATAATTCCTGGTAACATTTCTTGCATATTTCATTCATTAGTCTTAATTTTTAATTATTTTGTTTACTTCCCAGTAGTATAGCTTCTTCTTTCTTCACATTCTCCTTAGGTTTTATGATTAGGATAGGTTTTTTTGTGTTATTTTTGAACACTGGGCATGAATTTCTATATGAGTAATTGAGTAGGGACAACTAGGACCCAAAGATTTGATCAAAAATGGACCAAAATGCTAAACCCTAACTCAGTTCAATTACATGGCCCAGCGCGGCCGCGCGTCCTTTCTGCGCGGTCCGCGTTGATTCTTCTGTGGGTGCCTAACTTACCCAGCGCGGCCGCGTCACATTTTTGCGCGGTCCGCGCTGGCTCAACGCGGCTGCGTTCCACATCAGTGCGGACCGCGTTGGGGAGATTCAGAGAGGTGAGTTTTGGAGGTTTATGCCAAGCGCGGCCGCGCTTCACATTTGCGCGGTCCGCATTGCCGCAGCGCGGCCGCGTGACTGTTTTGCGCGGTCCGTGCCCCTGTGTCCTGCTTCTGTGTTCTGCAAATTAGTTGTGTCTTCCTCTTGTGTTATTCATCTATTCCACTGTATGTGCTTGAACTAACAATGTTAGATGCGTGTTTCTGCAGATCATGGTTAAACAAAGAGGTGGTAAACAAGTTCAACAACCCGGGAGAGGTGGTGCCTCCCGAGGGGGTAAGGGCAAGAAAATAGCTAAACTCACTCCCCAAGCTCGGGCAAACATCAAAAACACCCGGAAACTGATACGAGCTGCTGATAGGGCTGCCTCCCACTCTTCGGGGAGTGAGTATGCACCCTCCCGGAGCATCTCCTCAGAGTCAGTCCCCCCTCACATAACTGACCCACTCCAATTACATGACACTCCTCCACCTTCACCCTCATCCAAAAGACCAGTCAACGTAGTCTCGGATTCGTCTGATGAGTCCGTAGAAGGCAGTGGTGAACAATACTCCACCTCCCGCACAACTTCATTATCTGGGGAGAGTGCAGGATACTGTGAGGGAGGTGAGCCTCAAGTCGGAGGAATTGAACGAACCAGAAAACCTGAAGCATGGGCAGACAGATTTGTGAGTGAGTTGGCATTCCATAAATTCAGAGAGTGGTGGCCCTTGAGAAAACTGATTCCAGAGAGAACATTCATTGACAAAGACCTAATACCCCTAAACCCGAATGTGCAAAAGCAGTTCCGAACTAGATATGGCTGGGATTTCTTCAAGGAAAGATGTATTGATGCCAATGAACATATGGTGAACGAGTTCTACTGCAACGTTTCGCACATAGTCAAGGATACAAAGGTGACGAAGGTGAGAGACAAAATGGTAGTGTTTGATGGGAGTTCCTTGAATGACTATTTGGGGTTCAAGGAGGAGGATGAGACACAGTACTTAGCCAAGCTGGCAATGGGTGAGGAGGTGCGTCCTTGGTTGGCCGAATACTTGGAAGCCCCAGGCACTGTTCCAAAATGGTTGAAAGCGGGAGAGAAGATTTTAAGGAACACATTCAACTTTGATGCTAAAGGATGGCTGACCTTTGTTTGTAGTAGGCTTGACCCATCTACACATGATCATTCCGTCCCACTTGCCCGGGCTGTTCTTGTGGCATCCATCATGGCCGGTTTTCCTATCAATGTGGGTAACATCATCTCGAGGGTGATCTCCGCTGTCGGACAGGAGACCAACACAAACTACCCTTTCCATAACACCCTGTCCATGTACTTTAGGGATTTGGAGGTCAAGAAAAAATGTTTTGATGTCAAGACAAAGCCGGTGGCCCCCTATTCATGGTATAGCCAGTTGGGTTCAGACAACCCAAAATCCAAGAAGTACCAGCCACCCACCTCTGCCTCAACTGGCCAGTCTGAGGAGCCAGTTGCGGTAGAGCCTTCTACTGGATCATCCTCCATCCCTGCCACTTCCACCAGTGAGCCCTTGCCCCCAGGTCCTTCTACTTCAGCTGCGACATCCAAGTTATCCACCTTGGCTACTACAGTTGAGGCCCAGTCAGCACCAGCCACTGTTCAGATTCCTCCTTCTATTGAGGAGACATTGAAGAAGCTCCTGGCCAACCAGGAGAAGATTTTAGAGACTTAGGCCACCTTGACTAAGGCGGTAGATTCGCATGGTAAGGCTTTGAAGGAGCTTGCCAAGGAACATAAGAAGATGAGAAAGTCAAGGGCGTCGAGGGAGTCGGTGAAGAAGCTTCGAGCTGACGTAGGCAAGCTACTGGCAGACCAGATGCCATTAGACTTGCTATTTGGGGATCCACCCCTAGACCCAGCAGCATCTCAGCCACAGCAGGAGGAGGAGCCTAGGCACCCAAGAAAGAAGAGGAAGCTTCCTAGCACTGAGGGTGTAGTGATCGAGGTAGCACAGGTTCAGGAGGGTCCCTCCAGTGTTGCACCAGATGTTCAGCCGGTCCATGACCCGGCCCCTGTCCCAGCAGTAGAGCAGCAGCAAGCCGGGAACCAGTCTGAGGTTCCCGCCAGTACAGAGGACCAGGGGACCACTGAGGAGCCCATGCAGACGGATCAAGCTTAGGGAGCCCCTTCTATATCCTTTGATCTCATTTTGTGCTTATTTGTGTAGTTGGCATTGGGGACAATGCCAGCTCTTATTCGTGGGGGTGTGCCCTACCTTTTTGGATTATCTAGATGATTGTATATATTAGATTCTTACTTTATGTCTTTTTCTATTGCTAGTTGGTTTGTATATAAATTCACATTTTAGCTACTCTTCTCGTACTTTTTATTCTCTTTTGATCTGTATATAAAGTACTTTTGGTATATATTCATACCTCATTGTATATTCTACTCCCCTATTGTACATATTCATTCGATTTTTCTATTTTTGCAAAATTTTTCGTTTTTAGCTTAGTAGATAGGCTCGTAGCCTTTTGTTTTGTTTTTGGCGTTTTCAATAAGCCCTTGGTTTTCTTAATGCCACGGTTCTTTCCAAGGGTAGAGTATAGTGTGAACCGGGTGGCTCTTCCCGATGATAGATGGAGTGACTACCTTCTTAAGGGTTTGAGTCTGTTTCTTTGATTTTTCTTTTGTTTTTGATATTTCATAGTTAAGGGTACCTCAGGCAAAGCTTCACTTGGGCCTAACACATTGCCTTTGATCCCATGATCAAAGACATAATGTTGTGTTTAGGATGGTGAAAGTAGTGGCCTTGAGACTCTTGTGTTGACCAAACAATCATCATGTGGTCTCTTTTTGGACCATTCTGCGCTTAAATCGTGACTAAGGTCATTGTGGGCCCCAACTCGATATCTTTAGCAATCCCCTAGCATGTGTGGTGAGGAATAAAATTTTGAGTCCAAGTCCCAAGCCAATGGTCTAGAACTTGCCCCGAGTGTTTGTTGAGGCGAAATCATAGGTGAAGTTTGATTTAAGAAGTGACTATAGGCTCTCCTTGATCCGATTGTAAAATGAACAATTCCATGGCCCACCATCAAAATGATCCCTAGTTAACCCTTTTGATCCTTAAACCTTCTTCTTTCATGAACCAATGTTACAAGCCTATACCCATTTTTACCCTCTCTTGGCACCCACACTTTCCTTGAGCAATGGCAAAGTCAAAGTTTGGGGGGAGAGACAAGAAGGAAAACAAAAAGGGAAAAAGGTACTAAAGCAAAAAGAGAAAGGCAAGGCAATGAAAAAGAGAAAAAGAAAAAGACAAAAAGAAAGAACAAGGTGAAAAAGAATAAAAAGGGGTCAAGAAAAACAAAAGTGAAAAAGATGTGGAAACAAAAGTAGAAAAAGGAGAAATGATTTGAATTGCCTAAGAAAGAGTGACAATATGTCCCTCTAGCCCTTGAAAAGAAGTGAATTACTCAAATGAGTCAAGAAAGTGTGCCAAAATGAATCAAAGAAAGTGCTTAAGGGAAGGTTGAACCCATTTGAACAAAACATGTCCTACCCTTACCCAAAAGCCCTCACAATTGACTTCCCAAAAGCCCTATAGGATCTTGAGTCGAAGGGAACCTACATTAGTGGATACTTACATAAGGGGCAAGCATATGGTACCTAGAGCCGGACTTGTGACCTTCTTTGTGAGAGAAATGAGTGAAAGTCCTTCAACCTCGGAATGTGTGTCAATACTCTAAAAGGCGAGGTTCGCTTAGGGAGAGTTGAGGATGTGTGAGTTTAGGTTCCACAATGACCAAGGTATTTGAGAAAAGCCCTTTGATGAAATGTGTCAACCCTTGATGCTCTTGTGTCACACTTGATCCATAATTTTCAAAAGCCTAAAATGTGTTAATGATGCATTCGTATTGAGGGCAATTGTTAGTCCCAATTGATGCTTGTTGAGGTTACTTTAGGATAGCTGGAAATTCTTGGATTGCTCTTTTTGGGGTGGGTCTTATTTTGTTTGCTTGAGGACAAGCAAAGGTTTAAGTTTGGGGGAGTTGATAAGTTAGGATTTTACCATGATTATACCCCTTACTTGCTATTGCTTCTGTTACAAATTGCCACAAAATAGTCCCAAAAGGCATACAAGTTGTGCTTGATTGCAGGTTTGAGCGAAAAGGTGACAAATGTCAAAGATCGGCTCAAAACAAAGTGAAACTTGCCAAGTGTCAAGAACAAGTGAAGTTGAGGAACAGGAAGACCTAGCGCGGACCACACCGATATGCCACGCGGCCGCGCTAGAAGATTCAGAGAGGGGTAAATTGAAGTGCAAGCCACGCGGCCACGCTCCATTTCTGCGTGGTCCGCGCCGACCCTCCACTGCGGCCGCGCTACATTTCTGCGCGGTCCGCGGCCTCCTGCTTCAGAGATGAGATTTGAGAGCTTAAAGAGCCTACGCGGCCGCGCTACCTTTTTGCGCGGTCCGCGCTGACCCCACAGGGGTATTTTTGTCCAGATTTTCCAGCTCGGTATAAATAGATCTTTTTACCATTTTTAGGTCAAGTTTTAGTTTCTGAACGAAGGCTGCGCTCGTGAGACGTGTTGTGTAGCCTATTTTGGCATTTTTACTCTTGAATATCATAGATTCTAATTAGTAATCAATTAACATGTCCATTTCATCATCTATTTCTACTGTTTCTTCTTTAATTATGTCTAGCTAAACCCATTAGCTAGGGTTGTGGCTCAACCCTAGTGTGGGTAGTTAATGGGTGTTGCATTCTAGGGTGAGATTGAGATTGGGTATTTGTTATTTGGGTTAATTTTGTGTTTCAATCTAGAATTTGTGGTTGCAAACATGAATTCAAGCTTAGTGGGTCTAACTCTTCTTGAGAAAGAGAGTCATATGTCCCTAAAAGTTGACCTATCAAGGAATTGGGATGGACCCATGAGAATGGTAGTCCCAATTAACGGGTTAAACCTCGATAGAGTAACTACCCTACTTGAACCCTAGTTGCTCGGTCTAATTGGCCTACCTAATTGGTCTCGAGATAGTCAATTGGGCAAAATCGTTCTCTCTACCGAGAGGTGTGAGAATGAGTGCAATTGTGCAACGGTTATAGCAATATACCCAGATTTATCAATCTCCCCTTAGTAGCTTCTACCCGTTAGCTAGCCACCTAGTTAGTGTCACGACCCTAGTGCCTCTTTCCTATATTAAGCACAACTTAGCAGTATTCTCCTAGCATAATTTAGTTTAAATCATTAGTTTTACAAGAGTAGTTTAAAAAGAAAACCCCAAAAATGTGTGAAGCGACATTAGAAGCACAACCGCAACTCTAGGCTAGACAAATATTCTAACTCCTTTACTAGCTCCCTGTGGAATTTCGACCCCGATCCACTATTCGGGTATTAGTTATTGCTACCCACTCTTCCTACCATTATGTAGTGTTGATACGGCCGCGATCAAGAGTCAAAGTGCACGGGGAACAACCCGCCGCCAAAGAGACGTTTGCAATCTATGAAGTGATACAGGTATCTGCACTTTCATCAGTGAAGGGATTAGAATCGAAGGGAAAACTGGAGGCCAAATAGCAACCACGGTCACCAGCCTCGACCCAACCGGGGGAGCAAGGAACATACGAGGAATATGACTATATGATACCTCAATCCTTCATAGTCCCCGATGATTTTGACGCCACAAAATCAATGGTCGAAGAGCTGCAACTAATCGTACTGATCGAGCGTATGCCAGACTGAAAGGTATACCTGGGCACGGGGTTAACTCCCGAGCTCAGGAAAAAGCTTATTCAATTTCTTAAAGCTAATATGGATTGTTTTTCCTGGTCCCATCTCGATATCACAGGGATCCCACTGGAGATCACTACTCATAAACTAAGCTTGGACCCGAAGTTCCGTCTGGTGAAGCAAAAAAGGATGCCTTAGTCCGAGGTCAAACACGCTTTAGTAGTCCCTAAGAAGGGAAACAAACTTAGAATGCGCGTAGATTATAAAGACTTGAATAAAGCATTCCCCAAGGATTCTTTTCCTTTGCCTAACATCGATCGAATAATCGATGCCACGTCTGGCCACGAGTCCCTCAGTTTTCTCAATGCCTAATCTGGGTACAACCAAATACAGGTGAACCCGGAGGACCAAGAAAAGACCTAGTTTATCACTAAGTATGGAACCTACTATTATAATATAATGTCTTTCGAACTAAAAAATGCTGGTGCAACCTATCAACGCCTGGTAGATCGAATGTTCGAACAACAAGTAGGGAATCTATGGAGGTTTATATTGATGACATGCTTGTTAAGTCTCTACGAGCAGAGGACTATTTGAAGCATTTGCAGGAAGCTTTCGATATACTGAGGAAGTACAATATGAAACTCAACCAAGAAAAGTGTGTGCTCGGGGTTGTCTTGGGCAAGTTTCCGCTCCATGGTATCAATCGAGGAATCGAGATCAACCCCGATAAAATCAACACTATCGAGGACATCACAGTCATAGATAATGTAAAGGTTGTATAGAGGCTAAGGGTGCGCATAGCCGCCCTAGGGCGCTTCATTTCAAGATCCTCAAATAGGAGTCAACGATTCTTCTCACTGCTGAAAAAGAAGAGCAACTTTGCATGGACCCCTAAATGCCAAGAGGCCTTGGGAGAACTAAAGTGGTACTTATCGAGCCCGTCGCTGCTCCATACCCCTAAAGTGGACGAACAGCTTTACTTGTACTGTGCAGTCTCGGATAGCGGTAAGTGGAGTCCTGGTCCGGGAAGAACAAGGTATGCAATTCCCTGTCTATTATGTTAGTCGGACCTTAGGTGAGGCCGAAACTAGATAAATGCACTTAGAAAAATTAGCGCTTGCTTTAATAAGCGCCTCTAGGAAAGTAAAACCATATTTTCAATGCCATCCAATATGTGTCATGACAACTTATCCTCTTCGAGACATTCTGCACAAACCCGAGCTTTCGGGTCGATTGGCCAAATGGGCCGTCCAAATTAGTGGGTACGATATTGAGTATTGACCCCAAACTACCATCAAGTCTCAAATTTTGGTAGACTTCGTGGCTGACTTCGCGCTGGCCCTCGTAACCGAGGTTGAAAAATAACTGCTGATGAAATTGGGTACATCTTTGGGGATCTGGACCCTCTATACGGACGGTGCATCAAATGTGAAGGGTTTCGGACTAGGCATCGTGCTAAAGTCACCCACGAGTAATATAGTTAGACATTCTATCAGAACTACAAAATTGACTAACAATGGTCCGAATGTGAGGCCATAATTGCAGGTCTCGAACTAGCAAAAAGTTTGGGAGCGGAGGTCATAGAGGCCAAGTGTGATTCCCTCCTCGTGGTAAACCAAGTTAACAGGACTTTTGAAGTTCGAGAGGACCGAATGCAGAGGTACTTGTATAAACTAGATGACTCTACATCGATTTAAGGAATGGACCTTGCAACATCTACCTCGAGAACAGAACAACGAAGCCGACACTCTTGCCAATCTAGGTTCGTCGGTCGAAGATAACGAACTCAACTCGGGGACTGTCGTACAACTCATGAGGTCGATGGTCGAAGAAGGCCACGCTGAAATAAACTCCACGAGTTTGACTAGGGATTGGAGAAAAAAGTACATAGAGTACTTAATGAACGGGATGCTTCCATCAGACCCAAAGGAGTCGAGAGCTCTACGCACAAAGGCATCACAGTTCACTTTGTTCGAAGACGAAATGCTGTTTAGAAGGATATTTGATCGACCGTTGGCAATATGTTTGGGACCGAGAGATACGAATTACGTCCTACGAGAAGTTCACGAAGGCACTTGTGGAAACCACTCGGGCGCCGAATCACTGGTTTGAAAGGTAATCTGAGCCGGCTATTACTGGATTGACACGGAAAAAGATTCAAAGGAGTTTGTACAAAAGTGTGATAAGTGTCAAAGGCATGCTCCGATGATTCATCAACCCGAAGAGCAACAATATTCAGTCTTATCCCTATTCCGTTCCTGAAATGGGGAATGGACATCGTCGGCCCTTTTCCATCGGCCCCAAGTAAAGCTCAATTTATTTTATTTATAATTGATTATTTTTCTAAGTGGGTTGAAGCACAGGCTTTCGATAAAGTCGGAGAAAAAGAAATCATAGACTTCATTTGGGACCACATCATATGCCGATTCGGGATGCCATCCGAGATCTTATGTGATAATAGAAAGCAACTCGTCGGCAGCAAAGTGACTAAATTCCTCGAGGATCACAAGATCAAAAGAATCCTATCGACGCCTTATCATCCCAGTGGGAACGGACAAGCTGAATCGACCAACAAAACCATCATTCAGAACCTTAATAAGAGATTGACCGGAGCCAAAGGGAAGTGGAGAGAGATACTTCCTGAAGTTCTATAGGCATACCGTACAACATCGAAATTCAGTACCGGAGCAACACCTTTCTCGTTAGTTTATGGCGCCGATGCCCTGATCCCAGTTGTAGTCGGAGAACCTAGCATGAGATTTCGATATGCAATACAGGAGTAAAATAACAAGGCTATGAATACAAGCATAGAATTGTTGGACAAAAGACACAAAGGCGCCCTCGTCCGATTAGCTTCCCAAAAATAGTGGGTCGAAAGGTACTACAATCGAAGAGCCAATCTTAGACATTTTGACATCGGGGACTGGGTGCTTAGAAAGGTTACCCTCAACACTCGAAATCCGAATGAAGGGAAACTAGGTCTAAACTAGGAAGGACCATAACAGGTTCTCGAAATCACATGAAAAGGATCCTACAAGCTCGTCACGATGAACGGTGAACAATTACCGAGAAATTGGAACGTAACGCACCTAAAACGATACTACTGCTAAGGTACGACCCCTTCCATTTTCGTTTATATTTTAAACTAACTCTTGAAGGTGTTCGATCAGAAACAACAATGGACTCCTCGACACGAAGTCTTTAGGTTTGAAAGCATGCGTTGCACTCTTTTTCCCTTAGACCGGTTTTGTCCCAATTGGATTTTCCAGCAAGGATTTTAATGGGGCAACCATTGACCGTGCTAACTTAGAATAATGCAATTGTATCCGAGGCTTTTTTACAATCAATCTCGAATACTGGGGGGCATTACCCTTGAATGACAACTTTGTTGCTAGGAAATTACTTCATGCATCAGGGTCTCGATAGGAAAATTCGTAAGGGCCAAACGGTCAAACGAGCCGTGCCAGCGTAGTTTGCTCGAACCCTAGCACAGGACATGCACGCATGCATAATCAGTTATAAAGAGAAGTATTTTCCTTACCGATAGAAAAATTTCTCTACTTTACGATTTCGTACTCTCGGTCTATTATATAAACATGCTTAAGGGCCGATCATAACTAGAGTTCGGATAATTACCCCTATGCTCGGGGACTGTCGTCCAAAAAATCAACGAGATAGAATTATTAAAACTTTGTGATCATAAGACCTTTTAGGCGATTCTCGATATTTATAGGCCACGGCCACCCCACTCAGGGACTGACGCTTCGAGCAAGCTCGAAGTAAAATGAGAAATAAGCCCAAGGGGCAAATCCCGTACAAAAAAGGCTACAGCCAAATTAACACAGTATGGAGACGTTCGAAATCCGTAACAAATACAAGCCTTTGAAAAAGAAAAAAAATTCTTTCACAATCGGTTCTAAAGACTACCCTCGACAAAATCTTAAACTTAAAATATTTTCGGGGAAAAATGTCGATAAATATCGAACCCCAATAACGCCTTAACCCAGAATGGAAATTGCTGATCCCAATTTTTCCCTGTATTTTTTAAAATATGTGAAATACCTTCAAAATAGCCTATATATGCATATATAAGTATATCCCAAGGTTACATTATTTTTTCTTTAATTTTTTCAAAGATTTTTAAATCAAGTTACTGCCCTATTTTATCAAGAAAAACCCAATAATTGTCACCTAAATTATCATTTTTGGTGATTCATTTATTGGATTCTCATATTTATACTAAAATATAGCTAAGATATTTTTACATATTTTTACCAATTTATTTAGCAGTTTTAAGGATAAAATTGCATAATTGCAATATTAGCCATTTTAGATTTAAATTCATCTCATGTTTATAATACGGGATTTTATATTTTTAAATCGATAATTATATGTTATAAATTATTTCAGTGTTTTCAATTTATTTTCAGAAATTTGTTTATTATTTTCTATAAATTAAATGGGGATAAAAGGGCTATTTAATTTATAGCCAGATTTGGCCTTCTAATTTAGCCTAATTAAACCCAATACCCAACCCAAATTAAACCAACCCAAATACCCAAGCCCAATCCTAAATCTACCCGACCCAAACCCGGATTAAATCTTGACCGTTGATCAATTTTGATCAACGATCTAGATCCGCCCTTACCAAATTAAACCAAACGACCCCCCAGGATCCCTCTCATTTTCCTCACTCCTCTCTATCTCTCTATCTCTGGTTCTCTCTAGAACCTTCCCCCTTTCCCTCCGCTCCGATGAGTTTCACTCACCTTCTCCGGCCACCTCCTGGCCTGAATCTATGGTGGCCTCACCACCTACCAGCCTTCCATGGTGCATACACGCTTGGTTGCTGAGGTTTCATGGTCTGACCACGAAGAAGCTTCATCCAGACTTTGTTGGATTCAAGTTTTATGGCCATCTCCGGCATGCCATGTCTGTTTCGGGCCTGGCATCGACTCCTCCTGCTTAAATCTATCCTAGCCTTTCTTACCGTTTGGGTTCCTCTGAAACCCTAGCTTTTCAGGTTCTTCTATTTTCTTTAGATCTGTTCTAGATCCGTGTTTTCCCTAAACTTTTAAATGATTTCTTTCAGAAGTTATGCTTTCAAAACCTTTATATTTTTTCCGATTTAGGGTTTTATTTTTTTGGGTTATTTAGATGTTTCTTCTACTGTGTTCTTTGTGTGTTTCTTCTACTATGTTTCTTGTTTCTTCTACCATGTTCTTATCAGTTTCCTCTACTGTTTTTATATGTTTCTCTACTGTGTTCTTTATATGTTTCTCTACTGTGCTCTTTACATGTTTCTCCTACTGTGTTCTTGTTAAGTTTCTTCTAATATGCTTCTTAATATGCTTCCCCTACTGTTCTTATTAGTTTCTTCCATTAGGTTTCTTATCAGTTCTTATACTATGTTTCTGTGAGTTCCTCTACTGTGTTTCACATGTTGTTCTTTTACTATGCTTCTCATAAGTTCCTCCTACTGAAAGAGCATGTTAAAGGTCTCAGTTCCTTTCTGAGACCTCTGAACCTGTTTCGATTAGTATCTCTTTCCTTGATTACTTGTCCTCTCATCTCTGCACTCGATTGATGGTAAAACCCTATTATTTGGGGATTCATCCGAGTTCGAGAACATTGGCTATGTGATATGACTTCATCTTTGAAATTGTCTGATTTCAGAAACCCTAACTATTTCTAGTTTCTGAATTTGTTTCATCTGCTGCTCAACTGAGTCTTGAAATCTTTGTTTCAACCTCTGTTTCTTTAAGCAATTCTGATTCTCCACTAAACTCTTCTAAGGTCTTTACACTGGACCTTTTGTATGCTATTTAATACTATATCTCTTCTACATTGTTGAGCTATGTGACTACCATGATCCTCTAGCCTATTACCTACTGATTTTGCAATGACATGGCATTTTCTTTCTTTGCCCTAAATTCAGCTTAGCATGTTTGTGTGCTCTTTATATGTGCCGGACTTCCCTCTAAAATGGATTTCAATTTTGATTAATTTCATACTTCCTTTTGTATAGGTTTGATTGATTTCTTTCCTTGTTTGTTGATTTCCCTGTGACTCCATTTAAGTTAAAATTTTCCTCAGCTTTTCTGACTGGGTTCATTCATGGACCAGTGATTACAAAATCTCTGATCCTTGATTTACCGTCTACTAATTAATTTTTCTTACCTTATTTATGTAACTGTGTATTTCAACGTTCTGCCCTTAAATAAACTCCTATGTATTTACCCCTAAATGCCTACTTTGCACAAGATGCTTGTTTGATCTCTTTCCTTAAACAATTTTATTACTCATTACCGTTTCAGTCTGAATTCCTTAATTAAAGGAAGTCTTGTACTGATTGATTTTAATTGATACCCAGTTCCTTAATTGTTTTCTTACCTTATTTCTGCCTGTTTTTCACACTATAAGTACACGACTCTTTCATTAACACAAGGGGCAATCACTCATAGTCTTTCTGAACTTATACTTACACTAAAAAATTATCCTCTTTTGTTTGCTTATACTGTGGCCGGTTACAAGACCTTTTGCTTGCTTTCTCTCTATTTTCGTTGAAACTGGTATGTCTTGATTTAAGTTTCAGCACCACAACAATGTGTTTATTTATTATCTTTATATCCATGTCTACTTACTGCTTCTGTATAGTTCAACACTTACTCTAGCATACTGATTTCTTTCTGCCTGTTCTATTATGAATCCAAAACCCCTACCCCCTATGTGTTTATGCTATGGTTTGATGCATGGCAATACTGCAAGTTATTGTCCATGAATCAGACTTGATCCCCTGGGATCCTAGCCTCTAATAGTATGTGTTCTAGCAGGCTTATAGGTGTGCTAGCACTCTTCATTGTTGGGCATGCCTAAAGTATGCCTTTGCCTTAGCAATAGGCTCTTTACAATCTCATCTCTCCCCTAAACCCCTTATATGTGCTCACTTGTAGCGGTTCCCTCCCCCTTTTCCCTTTAGCATCCTGTTCTGCACTTGCACACACCTTCTTAGCCTTTAAGTTCTGCCCCCCTCTTGTGAGCCTTGCCTTGGGACCCTTTGAGTTCCCTCTGAACTTGGACACTTGAGGGCTGGCCCTTCCACACTGCACTCATCCCCAATCTGATAATACATGTGAGTGTGAGCATTGCCCGGAGTCCCTTCGAGGCTCTTAGGGAAGTTTGACACACCCAAATGAGAGAAAGGCTTTGGATCATGATCTCTTGGATTTGGTTTACCTCATATTTCAGACATGAAGTCTGAATCAGGCTCTCCTTGGTTGTACTTTTATTTTACTCTTTTTTTGATGTAATTTTTATTCATTCTGGTTTGTAATAAGTTGTAATAAACGCTTGGGGCTGGCTAATGAAAAAGGGTGGGTAACTCTGCATGCAAAGGGTAGAAATCATGTCTATAGGTCTATTATAATTCTGCATATTTCAAATACCTATAGAAACCATGACTATAGGACTACTATATTCCTGCCTATCCAACTATCATATAGAAACCATGTCTATAGAAATTCTGAATTCTGCATATGCACATAGAAATCATGCCTATAGGTCCTTTTGAATTCTGTATACCCATCATTCACACAGAAATCATGATCATAGGACTACTACATTCATATAGAAATCATGTTTACAGGATTATCTAAATCTGTACGTTCAATCGCACTTAGATATCATGTTCATAGGTCTTAAACAATTTCTGCATTTAGATATCATGTTCATAGGTCTTAAACAATTTCTGCACTTAGATATCATGTTCATAGTTCTTAAACAATTTCTGCACTTAGATATCATGTTCATAGGTCTTAAATAAAATTCAGCACCTAGATATCATGTTCATAAGTTCAAAATGAGTCTTCTGCATTTCATACCATGTTCAAAATCAACTACGCGTAGAAAGCATGTCTATAGGAACTCCTAATCGAATCTGAATCGCTTCATTCACATATGGAACTAAAATCAGTAACAACGGGTACTGTTAGTTGTAGAACTTATAATCTTCGTTAAAAGCTGGCCTTTCTTTTGACAATCTGACTCCTCTTTTAATCAGTATGTGTCCAGTTTATTTTAAACCCTGTTATTTCGTTGCTTTCTGAATTCAATAGATACCATGCCTATAGGATCCTTGTCCAACACTTAGGCAAGCCTTAGGGTAAAGTTATAAATTAAATCAGTTCTGTTAATAAATACAACTTGAGGGCAGGCCTGATTCGGGCTTCTTATCTGAATTGTGTAATAAATCAGTCTGCCTCAACCTCTAAATTATTTCACGTTTAGTATTCAATCAGACCCTAAATAGTATGTGTAAGTCATGCCAATTACGTGCTTCTTTGTTTAAAAGGGGTATATTTGAGCCTTTGCTTGTTATGTGCTTTCCCCAACTTGTTATACGTGTTTTGTATGTCGCCTTAGAATTTTGCCCCTTTGAAACCACAAATAAGCCTAACATCCCTTCCCTTTAGGATTAGTAGTCCTAATAGCTCCGGGACTGATAGGATTGGGACGGGTAATAACATGCAATAGGTAAACGAGACCATTCCGCGCTTTAATACCTTAACGGGGTGGGAAGGGTAGATATGAATATGATGACCACGCGATAATTTCACGTGTAGCCCCTCATTGAGGAGTGATTACCGGGCATTGTGTGGGGTGATGCATATTATTAATAAACCTAGGACCCCTCTCCTTTTATTCTTTTTTTTAACTCTTTGTTTTTTTTAAAAACAATCAGCTTTTCTAATTATTCTTTCAAACCTTGTTTACTTTCAAACCTTTATGTGATGAAATCCCCTCTTATTTGAGCCCTATTTGTTTGTATGCTAATTGTACCCAAATTCACAATAATAGTCTGGCCGGGAACCACACTAGTGGATTCTGAGGGTTGACTAACACCTTCCCCTTAGAATAATTTCAAGCCCTTACCCAATCTCTGGTTACTCAAATCAAATCTCCTTGGTGTCCTAATGCACCCTGATCATTAGGTGGCGACTCTTCAAGTCAAACCCAAATTCCCAAAAGGAATGAGTTGTCCTCCCAAATGTCGTAAACCCGATTTCGCGAGAAAAAGGGGGCGCGACAGAAATAAAAGCAAGATTTTGTTCGAACCCTCGAACACGACTTTATTATTTCATGCTAAGGCATTACAACCATTAAGAACATGAATGACGCCTTATATAAGTTAAAACAATCGTTCTACAAAGGCCAGATCGGCCAAGTACAAAAGCCTAAGGGCTACTCTCGATTCGAGTTCGAGATATCACTCTCACTCGACTAATAAGCCTAAGGGTTACTTCAACTCGAGTTCGAATAAATTCTCACTCGAGGACTATTTTTGAGCCTAAGGGTCATATTATATCGAGTTCGAGCAATCGACACTCGACTTCAAAGCCTAAGGGCCACAATATTCCAAAACTCGAGAAACTACTCTGACTTGATTATCGAGCTTAAAGTACTCGCACAAATTCAAATAAAGATGCACAGAAGGAAAGATAGTTTTTATATATTTCAAAAATTATTTACAAGGGCCATATGGCCCGATCAAATATTTTTACAAAGGCCGGTCGGCCTCAAAGTAAAAATTACTAAGCCTAAGCAACACGGTCCTTATCGGAGGAAGCTTCTTCGCCCTCGGAATCTTCTCCACCGGATTAGTTCACATTCTCGGAATCTTCCTCGGGAAATGCTAGCTTACGAGCCTTTGGTTCATCGGCCTTGGCGATCTCTGTTGATACCCAATTTTTCCCCATAATATTTTCAAAACTATGACTTGGCATCAGTTAGTATTTTTCATACAATTTCTGCATTTTAAAAATATTTTAATTAATTTATCCTAGCATTTTATTTATAAAACAATCACTTATTGCATCACAAATAGTTTTATAATAATTTTTTTGGCTTAATTTTGTTATTCGCATTTGTACTAAGTTTTAATTATTACACAAATAGCCACTTTTCTATTTTTAGGTTGCAATTGTAATTACTTTGCAATTATAGCCCACGCACGCATTATTACATTATTTTACCGGAAAATAGCCTTTTATATTTTTAAAATATTAAGTAATTATTTTAAAATATGTTCAGGGATGAAAATCATTTTTATAATTTATTAACTATTTTAAAAATTGTTTTGGCGATTAAATATGTATTTAACAAATAGCCCCTTTCATTTGGACCCAACCAATTAGACAACCCAATTTTTAATCCCACATTAGCCCAAAATCTACCCAGGCCCAAATCCCATCTGACCCTAACCCAATTAAGCCTACCCGACGCAATACCCCGACCTATCCTGACCGTTAATAATTTTGATGAACGGTCCAGATCTCCCCTTACCTTAATTAAACCCATATACCCCCTTCTAACCTAATCCTTTCCCACCCTTCCCCGCCGTCATCTGTTCCCTCCTCTCTCAATTGCACTCTACCTAAACCCTAATCTTCAGGCGCCGTCACTCACCTACTGCCCTCCTATGGTGGTTCTTCACCACCTCAGGCCTCTAATGGCCTCCTGCTTGCTATGGTGTCTCTATTCCTTGGAACCTTGAGGAGACCCTCAAGGGACCTAGGCGGTCTATTTACACCTTGGGTTTTCTTGCTGGTTTCGGGCTATTTGGTTCGATCTTGAGTAAGATCTTTCTCATTTTTCATCTTGAACCCATGGTCTCCTAAGTCTAAGCTCGTCTCTGTTGCCTTTCTAAAAACCCTAATTTTTTTATCCTTTGGTCTTCTCATATCTGTCCACATCTGAGATAAAGCGAACTTACTTCACTTGTTTTTATGAAAATCTTCTGGTTTTACGAGTGGCTTTCCATTTTCTTAAACTAGGGTTTCCTGAAAACCCTTTTTCTTCAAAACGTTTTACTGACTTTAAGTATTTAATCTTCTATTTGCATGTGTTTTTGACTGATTTCGTAGAGTTTGCTTCAACCCTCACTAGTTTATGCTAAAACCCCAAAATGTTTTTCGATATTTTGTTTGGATTCTGAGTGTGTCCGGGTTACTTGTGCACTGATTTCGTTCTATGCTTTGGTTCCTGTGATTTTTCTTTAGCTTAATTCGATATCTCGTGATTTTTACCCTAATGTGCCTCTATTGGGGTTCCTGGTTCGACTTCTCGACTCATTCTATGTGTCTATATTCATTCTGTTTATCTATTCATGGAAAGCCTATATTTTCTCCTAAAATCAGTGTTGTTTTGAATTCTTGATTTACTTGTTTGTTTCGTTAAAACTTATATGTTGAGCCTCGATTATTCCTTTATTTGCAGCCTTATTTAGTTTTTTGCCTTATTTAAATTATCTGCGATACTTGCTGATTCTTACTAATTGTTTCCTTAATTAAACCCCTATTATTTAAATTATCTGCGATACTTGCTGATTCTTACTAACTGTTTCCTTAATTAAACCCCTATTATTTACCCCTAATTGCCCATTATATGCTTAAGTTTCACTCGATTCTTCTTTCCTTAAATGTATTCTACCTTTACCGTTGGGTAATTACCCTTAATTAAGGGAAACACGCTAATTGGTGTGTGATTGATTCTGTGGCTTCCTTAATTGCTGAATGATTGATTCTTTACCTTATTCTGTTTAACTCTTGATTAGTATATATACTCTCCTCTATTCTCACTTTTGGGACACGAACATTATTTCACTGCTACACTTACACTCTAAAAGCTCTCTCTCTGTTCTTCTCTGTTACTTGTGATATTCATTGGCCTGGCCGACTGAAAACCAAGGCTAACCATTGCGCAATACTTGCTCTACATTCTGTGTTCTTCTTCCTAGCTAGTATGCCTCCGATTAATTTTTGAATCTAAACCCTATGTGTTTCATTACTGCCTTAGTTCATCAGTCATAAGTTCGTTCCTGCTCCTGTTTACTGTTTATCCAACATGCCTAATATTGCCTTGTTCAATATGTGATTAGCATGTCTTAACCTTACTTGCATGTTTACTGTTTATCCAGCATGCCTAATATTGCCTTGTTCAGTATGTGATTAGCATGTCTCAACTATACTTGCCCTTCTACTATTTGTCTAGCATGTCTAAATCCTGTTTTGCTTAGTGTGTGGTTAGCATGTCTACATTATGAATGCTTGGTGGTGTTTTTCCTAGTCTGTTCAATTAAGTCCTCTCCCACTCTGCTTTGCTAAGCCATCTAGTCTCTCAAGGCAACTCTAGTTGTGTGTTTGATGTTTATGTGTTCTCAACATCTTTGCTCCATGTCTTAATCACCTACCCTTGTAACTAACTTAGTAATTCTTTACATATGTTTGCTTCTGTGCTCTACCATACACTAATGTGTATTCTATGTATCCCTAACCCCTCTCTTCCTGTTTGGAACCTGCTTGCCAAGTGTTTTTGAATATGGTTGTTCTGTGATTTGTTTTTTGATTTCAAAGTATTTTCGTACTTTTCTCAAGCTGTTTTACTATCAAACTAGTACTGGTTTTCAGAAAATCTTTTCACCTCTAAGAGTCCTCTCTATACTATTTACCAAAGCCTTTTTAAAATTATGCACTCTCACTTATTCTTAGATTATTAAGTCCTGCCCCTCTGGTATGTGTACTGCTTAGAGATCCTTGAGATCTCTATGAACTTTGGCATATCAGGGCTGGCTCTTCCACTGCACATAATCAGTCCTTATTTGAGAAAGTCTGGGTATGAGCACTGTCCGGGATCCTTGAGATCCTTAGAGAACTCTGACACACCTGGACATGAAATTGGCTACAAAATCTTGGGCATTTGAGACTACTGAAGGCCTGGTACATCAGCATTTGCTTTGGGCCTACTTCAGGCTCCCTATGGCTTAATTTATATTTTTATTTATGTAATTTTTATTCAATCATTGGTCCGTAATAATTAATTGTAAACAGATATTGGGGTGACTAGTGAAAAGGGAGGGTAGTTATATGGTACTGTGGGTAAAGCTGGGTAGATAACATGCCTATAGGTGTTTACTCTATACTATTGTATGTTAGATAACCTGCCTATGGCTTTACTTCATTAAAAAGCACTCTGCTATTGCATGTTTAAAAACTCGCCTAGATGTTTACTAAAATCACTATTGCATGCTAGATAACATGCCTATAGGGTTTACTTTGGCTCAAACGTGCTTTGTTAGATAACCTTCCTATTGGGTTTGCTTTGGTTGAAATAAGTTCTGCCTGCTTTGCTTTACGTGATTAGACGCCATGCCTATAGGGAATAAAATAACTAAGGTTCAACTTTCATTACAGCATATATTCAAATCCGTCTCTTTAGAAATCATGTATGTAGGTTTAATTGGTTGTCACACTTGCTCAGTCAGTATGCGTGTCTAATAAAAACTAATAGCAGTTTCAATAATTAGAGATAGAACTCATGTCCATAGGGTATTACCATGTGCATTAAGTGCTAAAACTGGAACATCATACAGTGTCTTGTTAAATGTCACTAGCAAGCATGCCTGTAGGATAAAGAACTTCAAAATGTTTTCCCAGAATTGTGACTGCATATACACACTTAGGCAAGCCCTAGGACGTTAAGTAACTGTGAAACCAGTACTGTTTATATGTAAAATTATCCAGGCTTAGCAGGCTATAAAACCGGTAGGCAAACTGGTTAGGATCCTGCCACTTCCCTAAAAAAAACAAAAGCTGCATGTTCTGTTTTGTGATGTTCATCTAGATATCATGTTCCTAGGCTTTCTGAACTTATTTAAAATCAGTTGTTTGAGGCGTGCCGCTTATTTGTTTATGTCCATGTGGAGGTAAATATGAGCCTTCTAACTGTTTGTCCCTATTTGCTTGTCCTATATGTTATTTGCTTGTCGCCTAGATTTTTACCTTTTAAAAACCTTAGATTGTCTAGAACTGTCCAGATATAGAGGTCTTAAATTCCTCTAGGACCATAAGTAAGGGACGGGTAGCAGCACGCTTATGGGTCGTTAATTAAACTCGCTGATATAACCACTAAGGGGAGGGTAAAGGCTAGTAAAAGGATATGATGACCTGTGCGCTAATGCAACGTATAGGCCCTCTCATTGAGGAGTGATTACCGGGCATTGCATGAGTATGATCCTGTAAGCTAATCAACTTAGGACTTCCCTTTCCCAATGGCCATACGTGTTTAAATTCTCTAAACTTCCTTTTCTTTACATATACATGTATAAGCTGTCCAAACCTCTTTTACCTTCATTATCTGATCTTCCTTGATCATATATGCATTTAGATGGGGAAAGCTACTTTATTTGCAAATAATTGCTTACTTGTTAATTGACTAATTCACATAGTTTAAGTTCGGCCGGGACCCACCGTTGTGGACCGGGAAGGGTGCCTAACACCTTCCGCTCAAGGTTATTTTGAGCCCTTACCCTAATCTCTGGTAATGCAAACTAGTTACATGAGTTAACCGCTCTAGGTGCCCTAACGCACCATAATCCGTTAGGTGGCGACACTTCAAAATACCCAATTACCAAAAGGAAACGAGTTGTTCCCCTATGAATGTCGAAGCCCAGACGCCCGCAAGGGAAAAAGGGGGAGCGACTATCTCGAGTTTAGCAGACATGTCAAAAATTTGAGCAAGGGCCCACACGAGAGCCTCCCTTCGAGCTTGCCACTTCGAATGATTCACCATGCCCTTAGCCTGCTCAAGGGTGGCTTCAGCATCGACCTTGTATTGGGCCGCAGTAGCCTGGGACTTAGTATTGGTTGCGGCCGCTTGAGATCTGGCAACCTCGAGCTCTTTGGCCAAGTTAGCTAAACTGAACTAAAGCTCCTTAATCTTCCGTGCTTGCACCGACACTTTCTCCCTTGCGGCCCGAAGCTGAGATTCGGCCGACTCCAGCTCTTCTTGGATAGCCTCCTTCTTCGAGGCTAAGATATTCATACAACCCTTGAACTTTTCAGCCTCGGCCCGTACTTCATCTATTTGCCTTTGGAGGTCCTTGATTTGTTCGAGCCTTTAACGAACCTGCAGAACGGATCACTTGTTGTTATTTTTAACTCATCTTCACTATTGTGAAGCACTCGGAATACCTGCTCGGCCATCTCAGCATGCTTATCTCGAGCCGTCACCAAATCTGCCTCAAGCTTCTCAGTGAGAAGCTTGAAGGTATTACACTTCTCAGTAAGGCCCTGAACATCGGCCTTGCGCTCCTCTCGAATGCGAAGGAAGGACTCATGATGCAACACCGAATCCTACAAGTGAGAAAGAAAATGTTAGAACTATCAATAACTCAAAATCTTGAAAAGATAATGGAACGACCCTCGAAGTTACCCGGTTCAGTGAATGCTGGGCTTCGTTGAACAAAAAGTAAACTTTCACCTTGTCCATTTTTGCTTGGTCCTCTTCGGTAACCAAGCATCGGAGGTAGCTGGCCACCCCTACGGGGACAGAGAAAATCTGTGCATTCTCCGGGACCGAGATGACAAATGACCATCTGTGACGGGATGAACATTAGGGACCAGGAACTGATTGGTCAGTTTAAAACTCGAAGAAGCCTCACCCGAGCACTTCCTCGGTACATCCAGGTCACCCAGACCGGTGGCATCTTCGACTGCAACAAAAATATCCACGAGTAAGATCTTGTGCTTCATGGATCTCTTCACCGTGGTAAATCTCCATCGCCTAAGCGTCTTTGATCGTCGAGTTAGAGAGCGATAGAAAGGAGGGGGTATCTCTAACCTCTATTTCCCCGAGTAAATGTTTTGAGGCTCCGTCTTCACCTCGAGAAGCCTCGAGCATGGTCTCTACAACAGCTCGAGGATACGCTTCTTCAACTTTTTGTGGCTCAGGGACTCTATCAAAGCGAGTCGAAGCAGCTTCAGCTCTCACAGGCCCTGTAGCTCTTTGAATTTCGGTGCCAGTTCGCACACGAGCCACCAACCCGGAGTCCTCTTCATCCTCTTCCTTGGACTCATCCCTTAACTCTTAGACCGACTCCAAAGTTAGAGGGATAATCTTTTGCTTACGAGCTGGTTTTTTCTTTGGTTGTTCCGAGTTCGGGGAGCTCGGAGCCCTTTTCCTCTTCTTCTCCTTCACCGGCTTCGATATAGGTAGTGGGGGAGGGATTCCTTCTTCATCACGCGGAGGCCTCATTGCTACATCTTTTCTGAGGCCTACAATACGAAAAATACAAGTGAGCAAACATACAAAACCTGAGTGGGAAACGTTTCTAGACAAGAAGGTTACCGTGACTACGAGCCTCCCACTGACCCTTCGACAACTCTGTCCAAGCACGCTCAGAGTAAGACTTTTGCGACACTATGCCCTCGAACCATTGCTTCAGGTCGGGGATCACTTCCGGCATGACGACCACGGCTACACCACAAAAACTGGGTGAGGAGGGAAGATGAGAAGCAAAAAGGGCAAAGATAGAGATTTAAGGCAAAGCAAT
This sequence comes from Nicotiana attenuata, assembly GCF_001879085.1. NCBI lineage: Eukaryota > Viridiplantae > Streptophyta > Magnoliopsida > Solanales > Solanaceae > Nicotiana > Nicotiana attenuata. The sequence continues at coordinate 226,967 of NW_017671576.1, read as the reverse complement.
ACTTACGGTTCATGTTCCATTTTTCAGGAAACGGCATGTCCTCGACGGGGATCAGGTCCAAGGTCTTTACTCGGACAAACCGGCCCATCCAACCTCGGTCTCGGGGCTCATCTATGCTCGAGAATAGGGGTTTGGTGGCTTGGAGGTAAAGCTTGTACAAGCCTCCATGATAAAGCTGAGGACTGTCGAGACATGTGAGATGATCGAGGGTAAAATGATGCCCCTCGATCTTATTTACAAAAAATGAAGGAGGACTACGATCCTCCGGATTGATGGATGGATTTGGACAAGGGTGACATCATATCTCTTGCAAAAAGGCGACGATGATGGGGTCCAAGGAACTTACCATGAAGGGGTAAGTATAGACACTTAGATACCCCTCCACGTGAGTGGTGATAGAGTCATCGGGGGTATGAATAACTACATCTTTACTTACCCAATTGCAATCCTTCTTAACGTGGTCGAGGAGACGGTTGGTGATTGTACATATGTATCTCGACATTGGTTCACATCTACCCGGTGTCAAGGGTATATTCTCCATCTTAAAATCGGCAGTAGTGGGGAACTTCGTCAGAACGAAGTCCTCTAGGGGAGGTTCCACCGCAGCTCCGTCAACGGCAGACCTTGATGAGGAAGCCTTTTCCTTTTGAGGAACGGTTTTTGAAGTTTTAGCCATGTAATGGATGATGAAAAGCAGAAATTGAAGAGAAATACTTAGTATTTTGCGATGAAACAGGTTAAGAAATCCAGGAAATTGAAGACACAAGGATTTGAGGAAGGCGAAGAACTGTGAAAGTTAGAATGAAGGAGATGGAAAGTAAAGATTGAAAGAATGATGAAGGTGGCTATATATTGATTTCACAACGACGGTTTAAAGCCAGTAAAGGTCGACCGTCGAGTGAAGCGCATTAAATGCCTAGGATACTGTACCAAAGTGACGTTTTGGCTACTTCATGATGCTTATGTCATGATAAATCGAGGAGAAGATCGAACGCTCAAGTCGTTTCTTGTCATTACTCTCCAAAAAACGAGGAGACTATCTGTATACGCTCAAAATTGGGCTAACCCTTTTTTGTTCGACTGAACAAGGTTGGATCATGATAGGTCAAGGTTTGGCTTCGATTTATATCCGACAATGGTGTAGGATTGAGCAATCGAGACCCTGAGACCGAGTAAGTTCGAGATCTTAAGGTCGATTAAAATCGAGGTCAACCAAGATTGAGATTAAATAAGATGGATATCAAAGGGAGCCTACCATGTCGAGTAACAGAAAACCGAGATATCCGTGATCGGCCAAAGATCATGGCAAAAATGTCGGCATGTATCAAGTCAAGACCGGTTGTTTAGCCGATCATGGGATTTCCTTCCATATTTGGAATTGTACCTTAAGTAGAATTCCTCTACTATATAAAATGGGTTCTAACCATTTTGTATACATGATATTCACGCATAAAAAATAAATACAACACATTTTCTCTCTTAAGTTCTGTTATTCAGTTCATAATTTTTAAGCATACTCTGTTAGCTCGAGGGCAATCTAGCTAGAAGGCCATAGCCGCTTATTACATTGGTTTATTTCATTTTTCAGTTAATTTCTAGCACTAATTCTCCTATTTCTAAGTTTTTGCCAAGTGAATTCACATAACCTTAAAACCACTTATAAGTTTAGTTATTATCCAATTTTAAGGGTAAACAATACCTGCAAAAACAGTAGAAATAGTGATTGCTTGGTACCACTTTTTGTTACACGCACTATTTTACGCTTGTTCTTTGAAGTATCTTCGATTACAGATTGAAAGATGTCAAACTCTTAGTCAGCACCTCAACACATTGAAAATGATCTCAGCGAACACGGCGAGAATGAGAACATTGCACCGGGAAACATTGCACCGGGAAACATTGCACCCCCTGCTGACCACGATGGAATTCGGTTGTAGACCCAATCAATGTCAGTTCACATGCAGGCATCAATGGAAATGTGGCCGTTGATCTCGAAGGCAGCATTCATGGGGTTACCCGATCAACAACTCAGAATGAGCATGGTGGTGAAGATGATTGGATCAGCCTGCGAGTAATCTTCAAAATGTTGCAGGCCCAGTAGGCAGCAATAGCTCGATTAAAAAATCAGAACCACACGCCGAGCATGGTCGAAATCAAGCCATCCAAGAAGTTGTGCACGGGGTCAAATCAACTTTGAGAAAAACAAATGAGAAGGAATTGGAAGCAAATCCCGCTATCCTGAGAATGCTCGAAGAGTTGACGAAGCGAATCAAAATCGGAGAAAAGAAGATCGAGGAAAATGATAAAAGGTGGAAACCTATAATTCTAGGGTCGACCAAATCCTGGGGGCACCACCGATATTGAAGGGATTAGATTCTAAAAAGTTTGTGCATAAGCCCTTTCCCCCAAGTGCAGCTCCGAAGCCAATTCCCAAAAAATTTTATATGCCCAAAATTCCCAAGTACAACGGGACTACCGATCCAAATGAACACGTTACATCATACACGTGCGCCATCAAAGGAAATGACTTGGAAGATGCCGAAATTGAATCTGTATTGCTGAATAAATTCGGAGAAACCCTATCGAAGGGTGTCATGATACGGTATCACAAATTACCACCTAACTCTATTGATTCGTTTGCTATGCTCGCAGATTCTTTTGTTGAAGCCCAAGCCGGAACCATTAAAGTTTTAACAAGGAAATCAGACCTCTTCAAGGTAAGATAGAAAGATAACGAGATGCTTAGGGAATTCGTATCTCGGTTCCAAACAGAGAGAATGGATTTACCTCCAGTTACCGTTGACTGGCTGTTCAAGATTTTACACAAGGTCTCAACACTCGGAGTTCCATAGCTTCACAGTAGTTGAAGCAAAATTTTATCTAATATCCAGCTATCACTTGGGCCAATATACATAATCGATATCAGTCAAAGATCAGGGTCGAAGATGACCAGTTGGGAACTCCTTCTAGGTCCATTAATCCTAACAGAATCAAAAGGGATATCGAGCGAGAAACAAGGTCGAGTAGGGATCAATATCAACCGTGCAACGGAGATCGTAGAGGCAACGGGTCTGGGTGAAGCTTTGCACGGAATGAGAGGAGAAATGAACGAAGTGAAAATTCACGATGACTCATGAGCAAAAGGGGTTTTAACAGAGATGTTGGGCCCAAAGAAGCTCCACGTTTGTTGCAATATAACTTTAGTGTGGATGAATCAGGCATCGTATCTGCCATCGATTGTATAAAGGATACTAGATGTCTTTGACCTCTGCAGACGATACGGCTCAAAGAAACCCACACAAAATATGCAAGTATCATGGCCATAAAACATAATATTGCAGACAACTAAGGGAGGAAGTAGCTCGGTTGTTCAACGAGGGGCACCTTCGAGAATTCTTAAGTGATCGGGCCAAGAACCACATCAAAAAAAGAGATTCAAACAGACATAATGAGCAAGAAGAGCCACGACACGTGATTTACATGATCGTTGGAGGGGTCGATATTCCTCGAAGACCGGTATTCAAACGCACCAAGGTGACGATCACAAGAGAAAAACGGACTCGAGACTACTTACCGGAAGAGACCTTGTCTTTCAACAACGAGGATGTAGAAGGTATCGAACAACCTCACAATGACGCACTGGTAATATCTATCCTTATGAATAAAATTCAAGTTAAACATTTATTGATTGATCTAGGTAGCTCGGCTAACATTATTCGATCAAAGGTGGTAGAGCAACTCGGCCTATAAGATCAAATTGGGCCCGCTACTCGAGTACTTAACGACTTCAACATAGCGAGCAAAACCACCAAAGGGGAAATTATTTTTCCAGTAAATGTGGCCGGGACAATCCATGAAACAAAGTTCCATGTGATCGAGGGTGACATGAGGTACAACGCACTGCTCGGAAGGCCTTGGATCCATAACATGAGGACAGTACCGTCGACACTTCATCAAGTCCTAAAGTTCCCAACATCGGAAGGAGTCAAAATGGTGTACACTGAACCCGCCACCAAAGAAATGTTTGCAATCGACGAAGTAATATCGATATCAACACTTTCATCAATAAAGGTATCGAAGTCGAAGGGAAAGCAGGAAGTCAAATAGCAACCACAGTCATCGGCCTCGGCCCGATCGGAGGAGCAGGAAACTTTTGAGGATGATGATTATATGATACCTCAAACCTTCATAATCCCCGATGATTCAGACGAAACGAACAATGGTTGAAGAGCTGGAAGAAATCATATTGATTGAGCATTTGCCCGATCGAAAGGTATACCTGGGCGGTTAACTCCCGAGCTCAGGAAAAAACTTATTCAATTCCTTTTATATAACATAGATTGTTTTGCTTAGTCCCATCTCGATACGACTGGGATCCCACCAGAGATCACCACCCATCGACTAAGCTTGGACCCAAAGTTCCGTCTAGTAAAATAAATGAGAAGTCCTCAGTCCGAGGTTAAGAATAAATTCGTCAAGGATAAGGTAACCAAACCTCTCAAAATAGGGTCCATTCTGGAAGTAAAATATCCCGAATGGTTAGCAAACGTAGTGGTAGTCCCTAAGAAGGGAAAAAAACTTAGAATGTACATAGACTATAAAGGAATTGAACAAGGCCTGCCCTAAGGATTCTTTTCCTTTGGCGAACGTCGATCGCATGATCGATGCCATGGCCGGCCACGAGATTCTCAGTTTTTCTCGATGCTTCTCCGGGTACAATTAAATACAGACGAACCCGGAGGATCAGTAAAAGACTTTGTTTATCACTAAATATGGCACCTATTGTTATAATGCAATGCCGTTCGGACTAAAAAATGCTGGTGCGACTTATCAACGCCTAGTAAATCGAATGTTCGAAGAACAAATAGGGAAATCTATGGAAGTTTATATTGATGACATGCTAGTTAAGTCCCTGTGAGCAGAGGACCATTTGAAACATTTGCAAGAGACTTTTGATATACTAACATGAAACTGAACCTTGAAAAGTGTGCATTCAGGGTCGGCTCGGGCAAGTTTCTCGGCTTCATGGTGTCCAATCAGGGGATCGAGATCAACCCTGATAAAATCAAAGCTATTGAGGATATGAAAGTCGTGGATGATATGAAGGCCGTGCAGAGGCTAACCGGGCGCATAGCCGCCCTAGGGCGATTCATCTCGAGGTCCTCAGATAGAAGTCACCAATTCTTCTCACTGCTTAAGAAGAAGAGCAATTTTGCATGGACCTCGGAATGCCAACAAGCCTTAAAAGAACTAAAACGATATCTGTCAAGCCCTCTGCTTATACTTTGCGGTCTCGAAAACAGCGGTAAGTGGGGTCCTAGTTCAAGAAGAGCAAGGCACGCAATTCCCTGTTTACTATGTTAGTTGGACCTTAGGTGAGGCTGAGACTCGATAGCCACACTTAGAGAAATTAGCGCTTGCTTTAATAAGCGCCTCTAGGAAATTAAAACCGTATTTCCAATGTCATCCAATATGTGTTGTAACTACCTATCCCCTTCGAAATATTTTGCATAAACCCGAACTTTCATGCGATTGGCCAAATGGGCTGTGGAACTCAGCGGGTATGATATTGCGTATCAACTCCGAACAACCATTAAGTCTCAATTCATGGTTGACTTCACACCATCCCCCGTACCCGATGTCGAAAAGGATCTGTTATTAAAATCGCGTACATCATCGAGGGTATGGACCCTCTTCACGGACGGCGCTTCGAACGTTAAAGGGTCCGGGCTGGGAATCATTTTGAAGCCGCCCATGGGTAACATAATTAGACAATCTATCAAAACATCAAAGTTGACAATGAGGCCAAGTATAAGGCCATGATTGCAGGTCTCGAGCTAGCTAAAAGTTTGGGACAGAGGTCATCGAGGCCAAATGTGATTCCCTACTCATGGTAAGCCAAGTCAACAGAACTTTTGAAGTTCGAGAAGATCGAATGCAGAGGTATTTGGACAAGCTACAACTAACTTTACATCGATCTAAGGAGTGGACCTTACAACACATACCTTGAGAAAAGAACAGCGAGGCTGATGCCCTTGCAAACTTGAGGTCGTCGATCGAAGATGACGAGCTTAATTCAGGGACTGTTGTACAACTCTTGAGATCAGTAATCGAAGAAGGAAACGCCGAAATAAACTCTACAAGTTTGAATTGGGATTGGAGAAACAAGTACATTGAATACTTAAATAACAGGAAGCACTCATCAGATCCGAAGGAGTCAAGGAATCTATGCACGAAGGCAGCACGGTTCAATTTGGCCGAGGATGGAACGCTATTCAGGAGGATGTTCGATGGGCCATTGGGGATATGTTTGGGACCAGGTGACACCGACTACGTCTTACTAGAGATTCATGAAGGCACTTGTGGAATCCACTTCGGTACCGAATCACTAGTTCATAACGTTATCAGAGCATGGGTAATATTGGGCTGATATGAAAAGATACAAAAGAGTTCGTTTGAAAGTGTGATAAATGTCACAGGTATGCGCCGATGATTGACCAGGCCGAGGAGAAGCTCCACTCGGTCTCATCCCCATGGCCGTTCATGAAATGGGGAAAGGACATCGTCGGCCCTCTACCATCGGCCCCAGGTAAAGCTCGGTTTATTATATTTATGATTGATTATTTTTCTAAGTGGGTTGAAGCACAGGCTTTCGAGAAAGTCAGAGAAAAAGATGTCATAGACTTTATTTGGGACCACATTATATGTCGATTCGGGATGCCTGCCGAGATTGTGTGCGATAATGGGAAACAATTCATCGGCAATAAAATGACTAAATTTCTCGAGGATCACAAGATTAAAAGGCTTCTATCGGCGCCATACAATCCTAGCAGGAACGGGCAAGCCGAATCGACCAACAAAACCATCATTTAAAATCTTAAGAAAAGAGACGCTAAGGGAAAGTGGAGAGAAATATTTCCCGAGGTCCTTTGGGCGTACCGCACGATGTTGAAATCCAGTACGGGGGCAACACCGTTTTCTTTTGGTCTTTGGTGCCGAAGCTCTTATCCCGATCAAGGTCGGGGAACCTTGCCTCATGTTTCGTTATGAAATAGAAGAATCAAATAACGATGCCATGTATACGAGCCTAGAATTGTTGGATGAAAGAAATGAGGTCGCCCTCATTCCAATGGACACAAAAAAATAGCGGATCGAAAGGTACTACAACCGAAGAGCCAATCTTGGACACTTTAAAATTGGGGACTTGGTGCTAAGAAAAGTCACCTTCAACACTCGAAACTTGAATGAAGGAAAATTGAGTCCAAACTGGGATGGACCATATCAGGTCATCGACACCATCGGAAAGGTATCCTACAAGCTCAGCACGATGAACGACGAGCAATTGCCAAACAATTGGAATGTATCACTCCTAAAGCGAAACTACTGCTAAGGTATGACCTTCTCAATTTTCATTTATATTTTAAACTAACCAATTGTGGGTGTTCGATCGAGGACGATGATGGATTTTTCGATACTAATTTTTTAGGTCTGAAAGCACGCGTTACACTCTTTTTCCCTTAGACCGACTTTTGTCCAAAATTGGTTTTTTCGGGGAGGTTCTTAACGAGGCAACCATTGACCGTGCTAACTTAGAACAATTCAACAGTAGCCGAGGCTTCTTTACAATCAACCTCGAATACTGGGGGGCGTTATCCTTGAATCTCAACTTTGCTGCAAAGAAATTACTTCGTAACAACGGAGTCTCGGTAGGTAAATTTTTTAAGGGCCAAACGGTCGAATGAACCGTGCCCGTATAGGTTAATTGAGCCCTAACATCAAACATGTACATGTATAATCATCTATTGAGAGAAGTATTTTTCCTTGCCGATATCTCATGCCTTAATAAAAATTTCTACTTTACAATTTCATACTCGATCTATTGTGTAAACAGGCTTAAGGGCCGATCATATCGAAAGTTCGAACAACTAACCCCACACTCGGGGAAGGCCGTCTAAAAAATAGACGAGATCGAATTATTAATATCTCGAGATAATATGACCTTCAAAAGACAACCCTCGATTTTTACAGGCCACGGCCACCCCACTCGAGGGTTGACACTTCGAACAAGCTCGAACTATAATGGGAAAACAATCCCAAGAGGCAAATCCCAAACTAAAAAGGCTACGGCCAAATTGACACGGCTTGGAGACGTCCGAATTCAATAATAAAAACAGGCCTTCAAATATTCTCATCAACCGATTAAAAAGGCTACCCTTGGCAAAATTACAAAAGGCTTCGACAATATCAAGCCTCAAAAATTCTAAGGAGTACAAAATTGTTCGAACTCTCAAACAGTTCCTTATTTCATGATAAGGCACCATAACCTTTGAAAATGCGAACGATAAAACAAAGGGACAACTTTGAAAGCTGAAAAGGGTAGAAAAAGCCCTATGTATATACGATCATTTTGTGAAGGTCGGGTCGGCCAAATACAAAAACTACAAAGGCCTAAGAGCCACTTAAACTTGAGTTCAAATAAATTTTCACTCGGGGACTATTTTTCGAGCCTAAGCGTCACAATATGTCGAGTAATCCACACTCGACTACAAAGCCTAAGGGCCACGATATTCCAAATCTCGAGAAACTACTTTGACTCGACTATCGGGCTTAAAATACTGGCTCAGTGCAAAGTCAAATAAATATGCACGGAAGGAAAGATAGTTTTTTATATATCAAAAATTATTTACAAGGACCTCATGGCCCGATCAAAAAATTCTTTACAAAGGCCGATCGGCCTTCAAGTAAAAGAGAAATTTACTAGGCCTAAGGGCTATCTCTGGCTTTGAGTTCGAAAAATCGACCTCATTCAAATAAAACCTAAGGGTTACCTTATTTCGAATCCGAGCAAGCACTCACTCAATAAAACCTATGCAGTTCTGTTTAGGTCAAATTACCTGAACCTCAAACCTATGAATAATAATTTCACAAGGCATAAATAAAGCTCAAATTTCATAAAACAGAAGAGAAATGAAATCTAATAAGAAAGATCTTTATATACGTCAAAGTTATTTACAAGGGCAACATGGCCCGATCGGAATTGTATGCAAAAAATCAAAAAACGATCCTAAGTACTTAATCTTCTCAAGGAGCAATTGTCACGACCCTAAATCCCAACCCGATCGTGATGGCGCCTCTCGTGAAGACAAGGCCAGCCGACACACCTCCAATTCACTTTGAACAACTAAAACAATAACTACTAAGTCTTTAATCAAAAATAAATTCCCAAAATGAGCATTTAACAGTATAATTTGCGGAAATAAAAACCAACACAGCCCGACATCGGGGTGTCACTAGTCATGAGCATCTACTAAGGTCCGAATACAACTAGAGTAAAAAATATACTAAATACAGTCTAATGAAATGGAGAGGGAGAAAAGCAGTGCTGCGAACGTCGGGCAGCTACCTTGCTAAACTCCGATGACTCTGCCTCTGAGCAACCAATACCCGCTACCGGGGTTTCAGAAATACCTGAATTAGCACACAAGGTGTAGGGAGTAAAGTGAGTACTTCCAACTCAGTGAGTAATAAAAATAAATGAATACTGAGTGATAGGAAATCACGAAGAGTACATCAACATGCTGTATAGAAGCAATACAAAACCAGTAAGAAAGCAATGAAGCTGTGAAATCTCTTAAGCACCTAGCTCAGTTTAAACTTCTTCAAAAATGGCTTTTCAACAGTTAAGCAATTGAATGCAAGCAATTAGAACAGATAAGCATAGAAGATCCGCCCCTTGGGCACAATTACACAATTAAACAGGTACATGACAGGTAAATAAGAAAGATGAGTACATAAAGGTTCGCCCCTCGGGCACAATGTCAACAAATCCGCCCCTCGGGTAATATCTCAGAACAATACCAGCCCCTCGGGCTATATCTCAGAACCACACCAGCCCCTCGGTCTATATCTCACATCACAATGGGTACCGCGCTCACTGGGGGTGTGCAGATTCCTGGAGGGGCCCCTTACGGCCCAAGCGCAATATCAAGCCATCTCGTGGCATCATAAACAGGCTCTCGGCCTCATATCAATATCAAGCCACCTCATGGCGCACATTCTCAGGCCCTCGGCCTCATTATCATAATCAGTATATTACTGCTGCGGCGTGCAGCCCGACCCAAAAGTATCCTCACAATACAGGCCCTCGGCCTTACTCAGTTAGAATCTCATAAGCCCCTCGGGAATCAGTAAAATATGAAGCTTAGCTCAAAATCTTTGAAAATATCAATTAATGTGTTTAATACAGAATAACTTAGCTGAGTTTTTGAAAACAGGAAAATATGGCATGACAGAGCACAAGTATGAAATCAAGTAGTGAGGAAAATATCAGCAAAAATCCCCTAAGGGTTAAATTAGTTGGCACGAAGCCTAAATATGGCATTTAGCCCAAAACATGACAATATCAAGCAATTAACTGTCAAATATGCAGTAAAACAATCATTCAGAATGGACTAAGTCACAATCCCCAACGGTGCACGACCCCACGCTCGTCATCTAGCGAGTTTCTCACCTCAACATAGCCGAACGCTGTGAAATTCCGGGGTTTCATACCCTCAGGACAGCACTTAAAATCATTACTCACCTTAATTCGGCCCAAAATCTAGCTCGCAATGCCTTTGCCCTTCGAATCGATCTCCGGATACTCCGAATCTACCAAAATCAGAACGTAACCATTAAATTATGCTAAAGGAATGAACATCAAAATTCCCGAAATTAGAAAAACCCGACCCCGATCCCACATCTCGGAATTCGATAAAATTAACATCATTGGATTCCTTATCTCCCCACGAGTTCATACATATAAAAGCTCCAAAATCCGACCACAAATGGTCTTCCAAATCCTCAATCAACAGCCTAGGTTTCTAAGCCCTAGTTTCTCAAACTTTACCCTTAATTACAGCTCTAATACATGCATTAATACCATAGAATCGAGTTTTTAAGTCCAAAATTCTTACCGCAACGAGTTCTCCTTGAATTCTCTCTTCAAAATTGCCCAAAGCTCTCAAATTCGTGTTAAAAAGTGAGAAAACCCTCTGAAAATCGCGAAGGAAATAACTTATATTTTCTACCCAGACATTTCCGCATCTGCGGTCATTCTACCGCATCTGCGGTCTTCACTTAAATCCGCTTCTCCGCATCTGCGATGACCCAACTGCATCTGCGCCATCGCAGGTGCGGTCAAATATCCGCTTCTGCGGTCCCAGCCAGAATGCACCACTGGCTGCTTCTGCGGCCCATCTTCCGCACATGCGGCGCCGCACCTGTGTCCCCAATCTGCAGGTGCGGAAATACCAGAAGCAGCAAAAATTCTGCAGCTGCATCAGGCTTTCAACTCCCCGTCAACCATCCGAAATCCCCCCGAGGCCCCCGGGACCTCAACCAAAAGCACTAACGTACCCCATAACCTTATTCAAACTTATAGCAATCTTCGGAACACTCAAAACAACATCACAGCACCAAATTCGCATCGGATTCAAGCCTAAGAATTTCAAAATCTTCTACATTACGCTTTTGATCAAAACCCCAACCAAACCATGTCCGAATGACCTGAAATTTTGCACACACATCCCAAATGACACAATGGAACTACTGCAACTCTCAAAATTCCATTCCGACCCCTATATCAAAATCTCACATATCAACCGGAAAATGCCAAAAACTCAATTTCGCCAATTCAAGCCTGAATCTACTCCGGACCTCCAAAACACATTCCGATCACGCTCCTAAGTCCCAAATCACCTAACGGAGCTAACCAAATCATAAAAATTCCAATCCGAGATCATATACTAACAAGTCAAATCTTGGTCAAACCTTTCGAATTTCAAGCTTCAAACTGAGAACTATTTTTCCAAATTTATTCTGATCACCCTGAAAACCAAAACCAACGATTTACATAATTCATAATACACTACTCGGGGCAAGTCATGCCCGAGAACTAGCGAGCAAAGTGTGAAAGCTCAAAACGACCGGTCGGGTCGTTATATCCTCCCCCACTTAAACATACATTCGTCCTTGAACGTGCCCAGAGTTGTTCCAAAAGCCAACCAATCGCCGAATAACCTTACCACACATATACCCGGGGGTGATCCCACGTCACCCTATCTCATATAGGTCCGATAACACAATGTAACTGAAATTTAACAATCAACTTAGCCGGTCGTGATGGCGCCTCTCGTGAAGACAAGGCCAGCCGACACACCTCCAATTCACTTTAAACAACTAAAACAATAACTACTAAGTCTTTAATCAGAAATAAAATCCCAAAATGAGCATTTAACAATATAATTTGCGGAAATAAAAACCAACACAGTCCGACATCGGGGTGTCACTAGTCATGAGCATCTACTAAGGTCCGAATACAACTAGAGTCAAAAATGTACTAAATACGGTCTAATGAAATCGAGAGGGAGAAAAGCAGTGCTGCTAACGTCGGGCAGCTACCTTGCTAAATCCGATGACTCTGCCTCTGAGCAACCAATACCCACTACTGGGTTCAGCAATACCTGAATCTGCACACAAGGTGCAGGGAGTAAAGTGAGTACTTCCAACTCAGTGAGTAATAAAAATAATGAAGACTGAGTGATAGGAAATCACGAAGAGTACATCAACATGCTGTATAGAAGCAGTACAAAACCAGTAAGAAAGCAATGAAGCTATGAAATCTCTTAAGCACCTAGCTCAGTTTAAACTTCTTCAAAATGGCTTTTCAACAGTTAAGCAATTGAATGCAAGCAATTAGAACAGATAAGCATAGAAGATCTGCCCCTCGGGCATAATTACACAATTAAACAGGTACATGACAGGTAAATAAGAAAGATAAGTACATAAAGGTTTGCCCCTCGGGCATAATGTCAACAAATCCGTCCCTCGGGCAATATCTCAGAACAATACCAGCCCCTCGGGCTATATCTCAGAACCATACCAGCCCCTCGGGCTATATCTCACATCACAATGGGTACCCGCGCTCACTGGGGGTGTGCATACTCCTGGAGGGGCCCCTTACGGCCCAAGCGCAATATCAAGCCATCTCGTGGCTTCATAAACAGGCTCTCGGCCTCATATCAATATCAAGCCACCTCGTGGGGCACATTCTCAGGCCCTCGGCCTCATTATCATAATCAGTATATCACTGCTGCGGCGTGCAGCCCGACCCAAAAGTATCCTCATAATATAGGCCCTCGGCCTTACTCAGTCAGAATCTTATAAGCCCCTCGGGCATCAGTAAAATATGAAGCTCAGCTCAAATATCTTTGAAAATATCAATTAATGTGTTTAAAACAGAATACTTAGCTAAGTTTTTGAAAACAAGAAAATATGGCATGACTGAGCACAAATTTGAAATCAAGTGGTGAGGAAAATATCAGTAAAAATCCCCTAAGGGTTCAAACAATTGGCACGAAGCACGAAATAAATCAAACCTAGAGTGAGAAGCTCTGGCGATCAGGCGATTTAGAGAGAGAAAGTACTGCGCAGCTCTTTATGGCCACGCCGGCCGGCGGCCAGCCACCCACTATGGCTGGGCAGCCCCCCCAAACAACCCCAAACACTACCCACCCCCCCTGCGACAACAAATAACAGTACACAAACGAGGGATTATGCAAAAGCCTTGAAGCCTACGTCGACTGCCATACATGATCATGCTACAACTGTTGAGCCAATTGTAGCTAGACGAGCCAAAGTTTTTCAAGGACAACCGACTGTTTGCTTTACGGAGGCAGAAGTTAAACGTATGAATATAATTGAAGGTCTTCAATATGCAGTCGTTTGCAAGTTCTCATATGGTTGGCCAGATATCAATGAAATACGTCGCATTGTACCAATGCAATGTGGTATTAAAGGAGAATGCAATATTGGGTATCTAAGAGATAGGCATATCTTGGTTCGAATGACTTTATGGGAAGATTTTGTGGATTTCTCTTCAAAAGGAGTGTATTATGTTAAGGATAAGCATGGGGAGGAATATCAGTTAAGAACCTTGATTTATGATGAAAAATTCAAAGTTGGAGAGGAAACACCTAAGGTGATGGCTTGGATATAATTCCCTAATCTGTTAACTACATATTTTGTTAAAGAATGTCCTTTTTCTTTAGCCTCTGCAGTTGGAATTCCACAACACCTTGATTTAGCTACTATCAAAAAAACAAGGCCTAGTTGTGCTCGTGTGAAGGTGTTGGTGGATCTGTTAGATGATCTCCCAAAGAAGGTTAGAATGGACATCGTAGATGAGTCAACTGGTGATGTTAGAACTGAATGGGTGGCCATCAAATATGACTACGTTCCTTAAGGCAAGTGAAAAGAAATCAGCAGAATCTAAACAAGGAAAATCAAAATCACACATAATAGGAAGAATATTGACAAGAAAATACCCAAAATCGAGGACTCGAACCAATTTTGGTTACGTTTGAAGTAAAATCTGTGAACCCTAGTTTAG